>NW_004524601.1:151078-165560 GCF_000260255.1 Octodon degus
TTCTTTCTTTCTTTCTTTCTTTCTTTCTTTCTTTCTTTCTTTCTTTTTTTTGAACCTGGGATTGAACTCAGGCCCTTGCGCTTGCCAGGCAAGTGCTTATTCTACTGAGCTATCTCCCAGCCCACTGTGTCCTACTCAGGCAGGACTGTATAATGACAACAGCACTCCCACCTGGTGAGATGCAAATGTTTTTCTTTTCTAATTTTCCAAATTTTTAAAATTAATTTTATTGGTACATTATTTATTCATTTTAATGAAAAAATAAAATAGTAATGAAATAGTTTCAAAACAGGTTAGTAGGACAGTTACAATAATTAATGCATTGCATACTGTTGTCTTCATAGTAGTTATTCAGAGGACAAGACGCAGAGATGATATCTTGTCTAAACAATATTAGTACAAACCTTTCTTCTCAGTGAACTAAGAGAAAGTAGCTGTACATCCCTCCTATCTTGTGCTATTGGTACATTTTAGATAGAAATAATGATAGTGCTCATCATGGCAATTTGTACCTGTACTTGATATATCCTGATTCTTCTTTTCCTTTTCCCCTCCTCTCCCTTAAACCCTTCTTCTCCTCCTCATTTACAAAATCTTTATTTCCATTTTTCTTTTACTTTTTTCCTCCACTCTTCCTCCTTTTGCCCCTCCTCCTTCTCTGTTCCCCTTCCCATTTGAATATTTCTTCCTATTTTCCAATATCTGTCATACATTTTGGTATTTATTTATCCTTTCAGATTCTCACACCAGAAAAACAATGTGGTATTTGAACACATGCATCTGATTTATTTCAATTAAGAGTCTGATCTCCAGGTGCCTTCAATTAGGTAGAAATGTCTTAAGCTTACCCTTCTTTATGACAGAGTAGTGCTTCATTGTATAAAAAAACCACATCTTTATCCATTCGTTGGATGGGCATTTGGCCTACTTTGAAGATTTAGGTTTTATAAACTGTACTGCTATAAATATGGGTGTGCACCTATCACTGTGGTATGGTATTGAGGACAGACCAGTCCAGCAAACTCTAAACAATTGGATAGAAAATGATTTAAATAAAGAAAACAGCATGGTGGCGCATGCCTATAACCCCAGCACTGGGGATGCTGAAAACAGAAGGATCACTATGAGTTGGAGCTGCATAGTGAGACCCTGTACCAAATACATAAAAAATAAAAATTAAAAAAGGAAACAGTGGTATTATTTTAGGACTCCAGAAAGGTAAAAATCTGTCTAACATAATTTGAGATTTTCTTTGCTATATCAATGTCCAGAGTTCTACGTTTTCTATCCTCCAGCAGATTTAGTGTTTCTGTTTTAATATTAGATCTTTGATCCATTTTAGTTTAGTACATGGTGAGAAACAGAGGTCTAATTTTAATCTTCAGCATATGGAAAACCAGTTTTCTCAGCACCATTTACTAAAGAGGCTATTTTTCTTCCAGTGAAGATGTTTGGCTCCTTTATCAAAAATAACATAGCTGAGTGTATTTGGAGCTGTTTCTCCATCTTATAGTTCATTCCATTGATCCTGAGATCTATTTGTGTTTTGTTGTTGTTATCAGTACCATGCTGTTTTTATCATGATAGCTTTGTAGTATAATTTCAAGTCAGGGATTGTGATGTTCCCTGCATTGCTTTTGTTGCCCAGAATTGCTTTTGCTATTCTAGGTGTTTCCTGATTCCAAATGAATTTTAGGATTTTTCTAATTCTGTAAGGTATGATATTGGTATTTTGATCAGGATTGCATGAGATGAAACAGAGTGGATCATTAAAAGAAAATCTTTGAAGCCCTGTAATCCCAGCACTAGGAGACTGAGAAGGAATATCACAAGTTCCAGGCCACCATGTGCTATGTAACAACACCAAGGCAGCCTGAACTACATAACAAGACCCTCCCTCAAAAACCCAAAACAAAATCAAACAAATAAAAAACTCTTTCATTGTATCTTAAACCAGAGAACTGGTTTTTCTTATTCTCTTCCACGTGGGCCCTTGGCTGTTGCTGAAAAATTAAACCAATGAGATGCTTTGATTCATGGCCCTTATTGGCCTTAACAGAGAAAATTTTACGAAAGTTTTTGTACTTCAATCTCCTTCAGTGCATCGTGGATTACACAAGAAATGGGAATATCATGGAATAACATGTTAGCAAAAATGAAAGGGATGATTACATATAGCTTAACTTTTCTGTCTCTTGTTTCTTTTCCTATAAGCCAATGACAATAAATGTTCTCCTTCACAGACTTCTTGTGAAGCCTGAATTAATCTCAGACAGTGCTTGGCTCTGCGCCTGGCCGTGTGCTGGGCTGGGCTGAGTCACAGTCTGCTGAGCACCTGTGTCCACCACATGCACCCTCCCCGCCCCCAGGCCTTGCTCAGTGCGCATGACACAGTGGCACAGGAAGCCTTCGAGCCCCTCCTCCCACCTCTGCCAGACAGTCTCCCTGAGAATGAAGAAGCAACCCGGACCGTTTGTTTGGTGAAAAATCAACAGCCCTTGGTGAGGAAATAATTTTATTTTTGATTCAGAATTTTACCAAGGTTAATTACAAACTAGGACAGTGTCCTGTCTGTGGTCATACACAGAATGTATTACAGGTCCAGTAAATAGTGGCTTCTGCCTGTAGCTTCAAGCACATTGCAGGTCATAATGTTTTCACTATGGAAAGAGTTCTGCTTAGTGGGCTTTTGAATTTTGTTATTTGGTACTGGAAACCTAGCTCACAATCTTACACTTGACAGGCAGGCACTGCACTGCTGAGCTATATCCATGGCCCTGCTTAGGGTTTTTTTAAAAAAGTAGCACAGGACTTATTTTTATGAAAAATAAGACATACTCATTTTTATTTTATTGTTTGGCTTTTGACACATGTATTTATCTCATTCTGTTGAAATTTTTCTCCTTTATTAATGGGAAGCTAAATAAGGTATTAGTTTGGTTTTCTAGAGTGGTTCTATGAGTTGGGTCATAATTTGGGAGGTCTGCTTACATTTGGGAGCCTATAAGTAGGTGCTTCTATGAGGTGAACAGAAATTCAGAAGGCTGCAGTCAAAGGGCCTCTACAGTCTGAGGTAGCGCTGGCAAGCCCCGGGCACCTGCCGGGGGACATGTGTGTTTGCTGGGACTCCATTGTGTTCTCTTTGCAGGGAGCTACCATCAAGCGCCACGAGATAACAGGGGACATTCTGGTAGCCAGGGTCATCCACGGAGGGCTGGTTGAAAGGAGTGGTAAGCTGCAGCCTTGGGGTTCAGGTGTGACCAGAAAAGCAGGAAAGCTTGGTTGCTGGTCCCTTTTCCCCAGAATCCCCTTTCCTGACTTAGGTTGGGGCTTCAGTAAGTTACTCTGCTTGGTTAAACTAGTAAAGGAAGAAGGAACAAATGGTTCAGGGAATGCCCGCTTCCCAGGCGGCATATAATGCTATCTCAGTGACACCTCAGGGCCACCTAGGAAGGTAAGGATTGCTGTGCCATTTTACACATGAGGAAGCTGAGGCTGGCACAGCTAGGAACTAACTTGCTCACACTGTGCAGTTGCAGGTGGGGTCAAGCCCAGGTCTGCCTGAGGCAGAAGGCCCATTTGACCCATCCTGAAACGCCTTTTGCTTGCTTTCAGTAGCAGTTCAGCAGTTTCTTCCTTTTGCTTGTGAAGCAAGTGTTCCCGTGCCTGCTGCCTCTTGTCCTTGCTCCCAGAGGCCCCAGAGCCATGCTGTGGATTTTACCCCAGGTCCTCTTGCAAATGCAGGGACATCCCAGCTGCAGGTGCTTTGGCCTTTGTGCTATTGTTTCTTTTCTCTCAGGAGTTGCATTTGTGCTCCACACCGTGTTCTGTGCCAAGGCTAGCTTTCCCAAGACCTTCATCACTTGTGGCTTCTGTCCCTAGATATCACCCTGCTTCCTGGCTCATCTTCCTGCTCACCCTGCTTTCTCTCAAGGTCCCACGTTTTGTTGAAGGATACATAAAAATCCTGCATATTTATGGGGTACACTGTGATAACTGATACGTGTACACAGCATATAATGATCAAATAAGAGTAATTATAATTTCTCCTTAAATTCTTTTTTTTTTTTTGGGGTGGAACCGGGGATTGAACTCAGGCCCTGTGCTTGCCAGGGAAGCACTTATTCCACTGAGCCATCTCCCCCGCCCTCTCCTTAAATTCTTATGAGTAAAAAAAAAAAAAAATTCTTATGAGTGCTTTATGTTGGGAAACTTTGAGCTCCTTTCTTGAGTTCTCTGTAAAGTATAGAATGAATTATCGTAAATTATGGCTACCTACTGTGCAAGACTAGACTTTGCTCCTCCAGTATAACTGATGTGCTATCCAACCCCCATCTACTGCCAAGACTTTTGTCTTATCCTCCCAAGTTTTTCCTTGTTTCTCTTTTGAAAACCCCTTCCCACTCTTCCCTTTTCATTGATTGTTTACTCATAACCCTGACATCTTCATTTTTAATATATCTTATTACCAGTGTTCTGGTTCCCTTTTATAGTATCAGGTTAGCAAAAATAAAAGTGTCACCATCATTGGTAATGAGGAGATAGAAAATGGAAAGTTCCCACATCTCTGTGGTGATCTAAGTTGGACTAACCAGTGAGCTTCACTGCCATTATTTCCCAATGCATTTTAGAGTGTGAAGCATGCTTGGCTTTGCAAGTTTGCTCACAGCCACTGGGATGGCTGCCTTATTTTCACTTTTTCCTACTTCTGTGCCCTCCCTCTACTTGTGTTCCTGTCTGCCTAGGGTTGCTGTATGCTGGAGACAAACTGGTGGAGGTTAATGGGGTTTCTGTTGCGGGGCTGGAGCCTGAGCAAGTGATCCATATTCTGGTAAAGTCTTCTCTTTGCATCTTGTTTGTAGCTTAGTAGAAGGCACGTGTGCTGAAACGTGATGGCCCCTCTGCCCAGCTGCAGGCCTGCCTGTGGCCAGGCAGCCTGTGGACCTTTCTCCTTTTCCAGAAGTTCTGGCCTTGGCTGGGAGACCCCTTCCCAGGGTGGTCCTCAGGACAGGCAGACCCCAGTGGGTCCCTTGTTACCCAGGATTCTCCATTGGATATAGGCTGGGTGGCATCTGAGAGGAGCATGCCTTGCTCCCCAAATTTCTTTATATAACTGAGATCTAGCGATCCTCTGAAGCAGCCTGAGGGGAGGTCACCAGACAGCTGAGTATGGGAGGACTGGCCCAGTTCATGGTGGTTAGAGTTGGGCTTTTGTCCATTCCCATTCCCCGAGTCACAGTTCAGCTGATGGCATGACCCCATCTGCCTGCCCGTGGACATCCCAAGTATGAGGCCAAAGGCTAATCCTAATAGAGCAGTGGTTCTAAGACTGGGCTCCTAGGGGAACTGTGGGTTTCCATAGTGATGGCTAGAGACTATGATTAGGGGTGAGAGAGTGAGGAATTTGAGCTCCTGCTACAAAATTTTGTATGGTATTAAAGGTACAGCAAGGGGCTGGGGAGATGGCTCAGTGGAATAAACACTTCTCTGGCAAGCGCAGGGACCTGAGTTCGATCTCTGGTTCTGCAAAAACAAAAAACAAAAAAACCCCAAAAAACCAAACAAACAAACAAAAAAGGTACAGCAAGCAGAGCCTGATGTATGCGCTACTCACCAGACACACGTGCTTCTCTCTCAGCCTTCCTAGTACAAGCTGCAGAGTGGCCAGGACAGCAGGATGGTAAAATTCCCAAAAGTGAGAGCGAAGCTAGTCCTGATCCTCGCTGCCTGTCATGTGTGTGTATCAGGGGCTCTTCTTGGCTTCTCCTCTGCCCCACTACTGTGAGGGGCTCCGCACTTCCACCTTGGGAGCACTTCCTGTTCCCCATCCAATGGGGGCATCTGCTGCAGAAAAGGTGTTCAGGAAGTGCATTCTGAGTGAGGGGTGGGGAGGGATGGTTGGGCAGAGCTGTCTCTTCCCCTGGCTTATGGAAATGGAACTTAGCAGAGCAGGGTGCCCCTGACAGCTAGGATGAAACAGCTCCCACATGAGGCCCCGTCCATGTGGGTTTAGCAATCAGTGACCCTGGATCCCCACAGCAGGCAGATGCTGAGCTTAGCTGATCCAGAGCTTCCATTTCTGAGTTTCAGCAGCTTTGTTAAGGCTTGTGAGATCACTTTGGGGCTGTTGCGTCAGGCCAGTGCACATGCAGCTGCATCTCCATCTGCAGAGTCCCAGCAGCTCTGCCATTCCTTTGTTATTCCACAGGCCAAGTCTTGTGACACAGTCGTGTTCAAGGTGGTTCCAGCTTGTGACCCTCCTGTGAACAGCCAGAAGACAGTAAGAGGTCGTTGTGTGCAGTGAGTGCTCAAGTCAATAGCAGTGACCTATGTGATTTATAGTGTGCCCCCTTCTCTACCCCTCTGGACATGTGTTCCGTACTGTGTTCAGGATTTCTCAATACTGATGATCTGAGGACAAAACAAGTGAAGGAACACAGTGAAAAGTCAGGAAGCAACATCAAAATGGTGCAAATCTGAGTGAAAACATTTCAGAGCTAAGAGACTCCATTCCCCAGAGCACTAGTTTTTATGGGCCTTAGCGTGGGGGTGTCTTAGTTGCTTTCTCATTGCTGAGACGCAATGTCTGACAACTGTAAGGAGCAGAGGTTTCTGTTGGCTCATAGTTCATGGAGGTTTTAGGCTACAGTCGGTGGGCTCCAAGGCAAGAGGGCACAAGGGCCTGGCAGAGGAGAAGCAGCTCCTGGCATGGGGGCAGGAAGTAGAGAGGGGAACGCAAAGGACCCTTCCAGGCCTCCCCACCCATGAATGGCGACCTCTGCCCACCAGGCTTCCTCGCCCAAGCCCACACCCAACCGTTATCCCGTGGGTTGAAGGACTAATCCCCCAAGAAGTCTGCATGCATGCTCCAAGCACCTCCCCAGAGCCCCTTGGAGGACACGTAGATATAGTAGAGTCGCTTCTTTGGGGGAGGAGAGCCGGGAGTGCGGGCAGCAGCTCAGCGACCACGCGCCTTGCCGACAGTTTCACGTCCGCGCCATGGCCGAGTACCGGCCCCGCGAGGACCCCGCCATCCCCTGCGCCGACGCCGGGCTGCCTTTCCGGAAGGGCGACGTCCTCCAGGTTGTGGACCAGAGCGACGCCCTCTGGTGGCAAGCTCGGAAAGTCTCAGACCCGCACGCCTGCGCGGGGCTCATCCCCTCTGTCCATCTGCTGAAGAGGTAAGAGCCCTCCGGGCCTAGGGACTACACCTGCCAGATGAGGAGCCAAGGCAGAGGGACGATGCGCCCGGCCTGGGGCCGAGTTATCGATTGGTCTTAGACATCTTAAATACTAAGGGGACCAGAATAATTGTATCAGCTAGAAAAAAGTATTTGAGAAACTAAATTAAATTTTAAAAATGCTGTGGCCCTACGTGTTGAAATCTAATCCCTAAGGCAACTGCATTAAGAAGTAGGGCCTTTGGAGGTGCTTAGGTCATGAAGACAGGAAATTTTAAGGCAATTGGGTTAGTGCCTTGAAAGGAGCCCCAAGGAAGAGACTGGCTTGCCCCTTCTGCCACATGTGGACACAACCAGACAGAGCCATCTATGAAACAGAGTGCTCACCAGACCCCCAGGTAGCTGGTGCCTTGAGATTGGACTTCCCAGCCCCAAAGTGTGGGGAGTGCTTTCTGCTGTTTCTAAGCCCCCAAATCTCTGGCATCACATTATCACAGCGTGAAAAGACTGTGGCTCTTTCAAGCTATGCTGAGACCAGTTTCAGCTGCTTGCACCTGAGATCTGATGTGACCACCAAGGAAGGGAGTGGAAACAGAAACGGGTGTTCACGGCTCAGCCACAAATCAGAAACCACAAAAAGGAAAAGGAAACAGTGACGGTCAGGCAGGAAAGTTAATGAAGTAGGGTTAAAAGTGTATGGTATTCTGATCAACTGTATTGATTGTTACTGACAGGCTAAGTGACCACTGGGTTTAACAATCTGGAGTCAATCTCGATAGAAGGCAATTTCAGTGGAGGTATGGGGCCTAAATCCTGTGCGTCCAGTATTGAGGAAACTGGTGACAATAAGTAGAGAAAACTCTTAGGAACATTTTTGTATAAAGCAGAGCAAACAATGGAGAAATAGCTAGAGAAAACAGTAAGGCACGACAGAATTTCTTAGATGAGGTAACTAATGCTAAGGGTAAAATCTCATGAGAGGAAAATTTTTATGATTCAGAAGAAAGAGAACTGCCACTGTTGCTATTCCAGAGCAGGCAGGATGGGGACTTTTGCCTGATAGTTCATCTAGAGCAATGGGCAGAGGAGAGAAGGCAAGGTGAGGTGACACCCAGAAAAGTTCCCTTCCTAACCCCTTATTCTCTCATATGACAGAGTCACGTCATAAACTGACAGTAAAGTAGCTAAGGAAGCGTTGGGAAGTGAGGAGGAGACGTGGTTACAGGTCAGCTTCCTGGGTGCAGGCCAGGTTAGACAAGAGGTTGGATTAACAGCACGTTGAGAAAGGCCAAGGGGGTGGCAGGCCAGGGCATTTAAACTGTTAAAGGGGAGAGGAGGAAGTGAAGCAGGTGAGGTGGGTGAGAAGAAAGTAAGATTAACGGATTATAGGTCTCTGGAGGACCAACAGATTATTCGGTCTGCAAAGACAGAAAGGGTTGTCAGGGAAAGGGGTAACAGGAATAAAAGTACAGAGTCAGTGCTGCTCTGGGCACTGAACAGGGCTAGGGCATAAGTAGGGGACAGGGGCTGAGGTCCCCAAAGAGGCCGGGGTGTTAGATGCAATCTTTACACAGTGAACAAAATCACCAAGTTACGACCCAGCCATGGCACAGCACAGGAGCCACGAGTGGAGGTGAAGCTAAAGCACCGCCGTGCTGTGAGCAGGCGCGGACCTTGTGATCCTCCCCTCACACCCACGTGCAGCAGTCAGGGCCTCGGCCTGGCTAGCCATGGCTAGCCCTAAGTACCCTGACCCTAACCCAACCCTCGGCCTGGCTAGCCATGGTAAGTGCACTGGCCATGGAGACCAGCGAACCGCAGCATTCTTTTCTGCATAGGAAGCAACGGGAATTCTGGTGGTCTCAGCCATACCGGCCTCACACCTGCCTCAAACCATCCATATGTGAGTGAACGTCTATGGACACTGTGCCCTCTTTCCCAGGCCATGTCCCACCTGGGAGAGGTTCTCTAGATGTCACCTCCCAGCAGCCAGCCATGAAAATACAAGCGTGTGTTTGTTGGTGACATTCTAAGTCAGTGCTCTGAGATCCCCGCAGCTCCTAGCCTTGTGTGGGGACTGATACAAGGATGCGCAGCTGCACACAAACCTCCTTCGGGTCCTGGCAACTTTGAGGGTTTCATCTGCACCCTGTTCAGAGGCCACCTGTGTGACAGTCAAGTGTGCCTCTGGGGGTTGCATATGGGCAGATCACAACTTACTGGACACAGTCTGATGGCTGGGCAGGATATTCCAATAGCAGATGGCTGGTAATGTTCATGATGGCCAGCGGTCATGAGCTCTCCTACCTTGGTATAGGGCACTATGCAGTGGGCACAGGGCTGAGCTCTGGGGTGAGGATGGACAGGAAGGCTCCCTGCTGGCAGCGATGGGAGAAGACACCAGGAAAAGGAGTTGAGCAAGGGCCAGAGCCCTCAGGGTGAAGAGCATAGGGGACTCAAATGCCACCAGCACAGATCACCATGGAGCTCTGCACCCCTGGAATCTTCAAACCAGAAACTATTTTCCTTTATTTTTGTACTGGATCCACATAATGACAACCACAAAGACTTTTTTTTTTTTTTTTTTCTTGCGGAACCAGGGATTGAACTCAGGCCCTTGTGCTTACCAGGCAAGTGCTTATTCTACTGAGCCATCTCCCTGGCCCCAGACATTTTTGAAAGAAGATAGCACTCTTGGTAATTCCTTCTTGGTTACACTATTTTCTTGTATCTTCCAATTGTGGGCTCAGAACTCAGATAACTCAGCCAGAGCCACAACGCTGCTTCAACTCCTTTTAACTGAGTATCATATCAGAAAACTTTGGAAAAGTTTTTAAACAAATCTAGGCCTAGAATTTTTTTAACTCACTTTCCCATTTCATAAAAGAAATGCTGGGTAGAGTTTCTGATCAGATCTGATAATGAGTGTGACCCCAGGTTGCGGTGTACTTGCTTGGGTAGTCTGTGTGGCATTGATATTAGACCTGGAATTCCACACTGAAAGTAGTTTGCATCACCCTACAACGATCCTCACACACCCTTGAGTCCAGGAGCCCAAGGTCACTGATATCAGAGGACACCCTCCATATGGATATTTCTGATGGGTCTCAGGCATTTTCTGAACTACAAGGTTATTCTTTTTGAACTGTCAAAATGACACTGCCACACATCTTTCTGTAATCTTTCCACTCTAATTAAGTCCTACCAGAGGGGAAAAGTCTCCAGGACCAACTACGAAGTCAGGAGGTAGTGGAAATTTTATTAATAGTTCTAGAGAACTGGAGATATAGTCATGGAGCACTTGCCTAGCATAGCATGTGCCATGTGCTAGGCTTAATCCCCACACTGAAAACAAAGTTTTAAAAACTTCATGTTAGTTTGCAGATTTTAGTAAAAAGTTATCTGCTGAAGACAAACTTATCATCCCAGTTTTCTTCTTTTTACTGCTTCCCTCTCTTCCTTTAATTGGTGATCTGAGCTCCTAAAGGATGCGAAGCCAAATGCATGAATTCAGAAATGAGCAGAATACAGCCATAACAGAGCTTGGTCGGTGGATGTGGTGGGATTTGCCAGGCTCACAAACTTATTCCTTCCCATGGGTGGTCACTGTTTATCTTGTTACTAATCTCCATTGATTAGAATTAGTAACAATGCTAATCTCCACTAATTGAATATTAATTGCAGTAACATCAGCACTTTGTTTTTCTTATTGTAAATTAATGTGGGAAGTGACAGCACATGTTCTTTTTGTTATTGTTTCCTGCTTTAATCATTTGTACCCAGCAATTTCTGTGGAAGAAGGTAAGAACATTTTTAGAAAAAAGCCTTTATCTTCAAAGTCTCCTAGAAATTTCCCCTAGCTTTACAAATTCTGTTCAGCTCACCTGTTTGTTAAGCTCTTTCTGTGTAACCAGTAGTGCAATAGCACACGAAGTGTAATTATTCTGACAGTGGGCAAAGTGAAGGAAAGGCAGATAACACAGCCATGGTCCAAATGCAGATTTGTGAAGCTGCCTAGGTGTTTTGTTTTAGCTGCTCTATGCACATCTAATAGAAATACCACTGTAAGAAATCATTATCACTGTCATCTCAGGTGAGAACTGAGGGTGGGACAGGTAGACCTGGGTTTCTGAAGCTGCACACGAGGGCCCTGCCTTGGGTTCGGGGGCAAATGGACCTCATGATCCCTCTCCCTTTTCCATGCCCAGCCATCCCAGTGAGCCACTATGACGTCACACACACACACACACACACACACACACACACACGCACGCCCCAGGCAGGTGTCTGTATGCAGAGGGGTGGGAGAGGGCCTGTTAGCTGCCACTCACATTTCATGAATCAAACCAGGAAATGAGACCCGAGCTGCAGAAAAACTGAGAACTGATCTGCCCACATGGGCTCTACCTGTGTTCCCCAAGGTCAGGAACAGAGTATAACATGGAGAGGTGATGGCAGAAACAGGCCAGGAGGAGTGCTTGGCAGAGGCTGCAGGTGGCTGTGAGGGTAGTGGGAAAGAGGGCACTCAATGCACTGTGCCAGCTCAGGTCTCTGTAACAGATGCCACAGGCTGAGGGGCTGAAGCAACAACATTTATTCTTTGTCATTCTGGAAGTTGGAGGTCTGAGGTCAAGGTTCCAGCAGGGTTGGCTTCTGGCATGGCCTTTTGTCCTATCTTCTAGATAGCTACCTCTTACTCTGTGCTTGTGTGGCCTTTCCCAAGTGCATGGTTAGGAGAGAGATCTTTAGGGTCTTCCCTCCTCCCTAAGGCCATGGCCCTAGTGTACGAGGGGTCCAGCTCTGCAACTTCTTTCTGCCTTCATCATCTCTAAAAGTCGCTATCTCTAAGTATAGTCATGCTGAAAATGAGTGCTTCAACATGGGGTACTGCGGAGAGCAATCTGCGCCACAGCACCCCGGCCCAGCATGTGGAGGTGTTGGTTTTGGGGAGTAAAGCTAGGCCTCACCCTGGACCCTGAGCCACGGGGCAGAAGAGTCAGGGCTCCCTATGCTATAACCAGCGTTGTGCTCCTGTTCTCTTACCTTTGTCTGTGACACAGGAAGGACATTTGTCCTTTTTTGTTTGCTCTAAAAAATGACAACTTTTAGTAATGTGGGTGAAGCAATGAACTCACTGTCATAAATGGCTAAACTAGAAAATAATCTCTCAATGAACACAGAGATTAAGTGATAGGGTGAAAGTATCAGCTACGTCATCTGTCTATCTGTGGCCCTGCCTTATGAGTTGCTTAGGAAACGTAACTATTCTGTGTGAAGTGGCAGTGCTCTTAAAGCACTATTTCTTAGCGTTTCTCATCTAAAAACATTACTGGGCTGGACCGGGGAAGTGGTGCAGTGGAATAAGTGCTTCCCTGGCAAGCACAAGGGCCTGAGTTCAATCCCTGGTTCTGCCAAAAAATAAAAATAAAATCATTACTGGCGAGGTGTGGTGACATATAGCTATAATCCCAGCAGGCTGAGGCAGCAATACTTGGTGCCATGAAAAAAAATAAATAAATAAATAAATAAATAAAGATGAAAGAGAAAAGGAAAGGAAAAAAGACAAGGGAAAAAGACATATTGAGATATTCTGACCAGGCATGGCACCACATGCCTATAATCCTAGTCATTCAGGAAGCTGAGGGAAGCGTTACAGGCTCAGAGAGAAGTTGTGTAGTATTTGAGAAAAGCAGCTCTTCCAAAAGGGCTTCAGGTGGAGCTCTGTGTCAAGATGAGTGGCATTTTCATATTCACTTGCATATACCTCAGCTTGGGAATGGTGTTTTCTGAGCCCTTACCACGTGTGTGAGCTGTTCGTACACCCTCCCTGTGAGCTGCCATCTTCTGCAGTACTTACACATGGACAACAGAGGCCTACAGATAACCAGTCTGTTCAGCATTGAAAAGCATTTGGTGTGGGGCTGACGAGATAGCCCAACAGACTAAAGCACCTGCTTAGGCAAGCTTAGGCAAGTGCGGGGACTACAGTTGGATCCTGGGAACACACGCCAGGCCAGTCTCATCCCCAGGGTGGGCTGAGCCGGCCAGAGTCTGGGCGAGCAGCCTGTAATCCTAGCACTGAGGAGACTGAAAACAGGAGCATCACTATGAGTCCAGGCTGTGTAGTGAGACCCTGTAACAAATACTTGAAAAGAAAAGAAAAGCCATTTGGTGATGTAGCTTCCCATTTCATCTGTCTTCATCCAACACAGCAGCACACACATCATTCCTCCAAGACAGTACTGGTTCTGAGAATGCTGTCACATGGTGGTCTGAATTTGATTGACATCAGCTTCCATAGGTCATTTCACTTTGCGGACACAGCTGAAGATCTAATTCCCCCTTCCTGTGCTGTTTTATAGATGCTTACCTGAAGATTGAGGAGAAGTGTGTGGAAGCAGGTACTCTGTCTTCTGGACTGATGCACACCTAGGAGAGAGGCAAAGTGACTCAGTTGCGGGCGACCCAGGCCCTCTTTTAGGGGAGGGACCAAGGCTGCATGGTTCCCTGCTCCACGGAAGGCAACCACCTCCCAGCCTATAGAGCATCCGCTGGTGAAACCCAGTGTCCTGCCAAGGGACACCAAAGCCCGTGCTCTGTGAGCAGCATAAAATAGTGTGATGCCAAGCTCTTAAGAAACAATGTGGCTGGGGCATAGCTCAGTGGCATAAGTGCCTGCCTGGCAAGCACAAGGTCCTGAGTTTAATCTCTGATACTAAAAATAATAATAAAAGCAATATGTATTTTTTTATTTTAAACATTGATATCTAGTGTAGAGGGTTCCAAATTTTTGAGAAATATATAAAAGGTTTTTACATTTCTATATTTAAGGTTTTTTTAAAGTCTTTGAAAAGGGTTCTTCAAATTTAGTGGTGGTACTAAAATGGCTCAAGAACTCACCAGGGTTTTATTAGAGAACTCACTGGAGCCATTAACTGATGAGTTCTTTGTCTTGGCTTTGTACTGTGTCTGGCTTCTAGAAATGAAAGAACTACTGGAATGAACCACATATATTTTCCAAAACAGAATTCTCACAATTCTGATAATATTCAACCAAGAACACATACTGGTTTTTAAAATTTGCATAATATGTACTTCATCTTTTAAAATGTTATTAAATAATCCAATAGTTTAACATTCAAAACCTAGAACACATTCAGCAAGAAGTTCCTCTCTCTTTTCTCGTTTTCTTCCCTGAGGCCCGAGTGTTGAGCCAGTCAGGCGAGCCTTGCTCTCTGCCCGCTCTTGCCTGCACAAGGGGCCTCACACACACTATCCTGCACCTGCACTTTTTTTTTTTT
>NW_004524601.1:166955-168289 GCF_000260255.1 Octodon degus
GGATCATTGCCTTGCTCATCTTTTACATATAACTGCATGGCTTAACATTGCCATGTTTCCTAGCTCTTCTCCTTTCCCTCTCTTGATTAGTTAGTCCTTGAGATCCTGCCTTCCCTGCACCTGCACTTTAATTCCTGTATCTGGAAGATGCTGCTGTATTAATAGAGCCTTTCCTCAGCTTTTTCTAACAGCTTACTGTACACAAGTTACTTGTTTGTAGAGATCTGTTACATCTGGCTTTTTCCACTATGACCAGTAATAGTGAATAGCTTTGTGTGTCATTTCACACACAAGTGGCCTCTCTCAGAAGTGGTGCAGCCTGACCCTAGGTATGTGCACAGGGATTCTGCTGCAGATTGACCCTGCATAAATCCTAGATTATTCACCCTTCATCTCTTTTTTAAATGCTTAACAGATAGGGAAGGTGGTTTATGTGTTGTTTTCCTCCCTCACCTGGACAAACCCAGCCCCAAGCTGTCTAGGCCTCCCTCAGGTCCTTGGGTCCCTGCACCACCAGCTAGACTTTGCTGGACCTCTGACTTTTCCCTTCCCTCTCACCTGCTTTTAAATTTGTGTTTTATTTATTTTCTTCCCTTCTATTATTTTATTTGTTTCAAGCTCGTATTACATGCTGTCATCTTGCCCACTATACCATGACTCAACCTGGGCCTAAGAACCACATTTTAGGGTACTGTGTGGCAGAATAGGCTAGCAGTTAGGCTGCTAAGGTGTAGGTGGACTCAGCGAGGAATGAAATCACATTCTTGTTTTTTGCCTCCATGGAAAACCATAGATGAAGAAACATTTGAATCTGGTAAGTAAAAAATGAATACTGTATTTGATGCTGCTTTTTAAATGTATAATTCATATTTTTCTATAATTTAAACATTTAAGGTTGTGATACAATAATTGTTTAAATGCAACAGTGCAGTAAAATAAGAATAAAAATAAACATGAATGATAGATATGTTAATTTGCATCATATAGTAACCATGTCATATCTCTATATGTCCTGTAACAGATTGCAAACCTCAAACACACATAATAAAATTTATTATAAAAATATCTGAGCATCTGAGGCAGAAGGATTACTGAGAGTCTAAGGCCAACCTAGGCTACATAACAAGACCTGGTCTCAAATGCCAGAAAAAAAAAAAAAAAGTGTCAGACTCATGGTGCAGCCCTACAATCCCAGCACTTGGGAAGCTGAAGCAGAAGATCACTTTGAGTCTGAGGCCAGCCTGGACTATACAGTGAGCTCAAGGGAAGCCTGAACTGCATAGTAAGAACTGGTCTCAAAAAAGAGAGAGGGAGAGGGAGAGGGAGAGGGAGAG
>NW_004524601.1:168446-188465 GCF_000260255.1 Octodon degus
AGAGAGACAGAGACAGAGAGACAGAGAGAGAGACAGAGACAGAGAGAGGCAGAGAGAGAGAAAGAGAGAGAGGCAGAGACAGACAAAATAGACAAGAGATAGAGACAGAGACAGAGACAGAGAAAGGAAGGGAGAGAGGGAAAAAAAGGGCAGGCAAGGTAGCTGAGCAGACTAAGCATCTGCTTAGGCAAGCAGAGGGACCGGGGTTCAATCCCTGGCACCACATGCCATGCCACTCTGCCTCTGGACGCACTGAGCCAGCCACCAGGACCAGGCATGGTGTTGCACAACTGTAATCCCAGCAATAGAGAGGCTGAAAACAGTAGGATCCCTATGAGTCCTAGCTGCATAGTGAGACCCTATACCAAATACATAAAAAACAAATCAAAAAGAGTGGTTGTGAGACCAAGCTTCACAGTGAGCTCTATGTGGGGCAGGTTTTGTCAGTCATACAGTGTGGCATCTCCAGCAGTCTAGATGCCCACAATGGATGGGACCTGCTTGGTGGCAGATGTCTCCACACACATCTTCCTGCTAGGCAAACCCAGCACTGCTGGATGGCAGCTCTTTCATGCCTAGTGCTGGGACCATGGAGAGTCCCCAAGCTGGCTGTGCAGTGGCTTAGACAGCCAATCTTCTGGAGAGGGTGTCTGGACAGACACTGCCTTGCAGTCTGGTTCTTGTTCACCCCAAGCACTCATTCTCCTCCAGGGAGAGTAACTAAGCTGGAAGTATAGCCTCTGTGCTGAAGCTGCCTTTTCTTCAAGACATTACTTTCTGTCCTTGATGACACCTCATGAGGATTAAGTGTCTACCCTGAAGGATAGTACTGGTATCATTAGCAACAAAACAGGCCCACAGGGTATTTTTAAGAAAACTGTCATCATGAGCACTGTGAACAGGACTCGCCTGGCTCCAGCTGATTGCCTACCCTAGCTTTTTCATTTCTTCGTTTCCACGGCCCTGGCAGACTGCCCCCCTGGGGTGGGAGAGCCTCCCTCTGCATCACACATGCAATCTGGCTGGTGCCCCCTGCAGAGCACTTTGTCTCACGCCCATCTTGACCTACCTCTTGTGTGTTCCTGCCCAGTCTCCCTTTGAGGGCCACACTGCTCCGTGTTGGGCGGGCCTGAGCACCCTGCACTGCAGACAAGTCATGCCCAAGCATTTACATCTCAGTGTGTAGACACATGTAGGATACACCTGCCCTTTTCTTTTGCCTTTATATTAGTTAGCTCATGACACTGATTTTTAAAGCCACATGTGCAGTGGATTATATTATATGAATTTCATTTCACAAAAGTAGAAAGATTGCTATGTGTATGTTAAGTTGGCACTGAGGGGGAAAGCTGGTAATCGTTCACTTCAGTAAACTACTCAGCGTTTATGCTGTTTCTAAATTTCTACTTTCTATGAGGTAGACAGTCTGTGAGGGATAATTTAAGTTTTATACTTGACTCGATGTTTGGGATTGATCTCACTTTTATTTTATTTATTTATTTATTTATTTATTTATTTATTTATTTTGGCGGGACCGGGGATTGAACTCAGGCCCTTGCGCTTGCCAGGGAAGCTCTTATTCCACTGAGCCATCTCCCTGGCCCCCTTGGTCTCACTTTTAATTCTTCTACATTGTACTCATCCTTTGTTTTCAACTCGCTGCTGAACCTAAGGTAAGGCTGAGGCCCCAAAGGACAGTGGGGCTCCGTGGGCCCAGTGGGGTGCCATGCACTCAGACCTGCTATTGTGGTGTGAGCCTCTGCCATTCAGGCCAAGTCTCCACAGCGGGAGGATTCTCTCTACAAGGAAAATGCCTAGCTTTACGCCCAGCACATGGCAGGTTTACAGGAGGTCGCTGGTAGCATTGTCTGGAAGCCTGTCCTTCAGATGATCAGCTCTCGGGGGCAGCAGCAGTACCCTCACCCTCTGGAGCCCCTGAGAAAGGAGCCTCGCAGCAGCTGAGCCCTGGTCAGCGAGGAAGGAGTAGCCAGCACCTGGCTGGCCATGGCCGAGGCATTCATGCCTGTTACCAAGACCCCTGGGCACAGCAGACACTCCTTCCTTTCTGTCTCTGCTTGGAGTGAGGTACAGTGTGAACTCCTGCAGTGTCTCCAGGACCTGGCAGCCTAGCTGTGGGGTTAGGATGCCAATTAAAAGTCCAGGGCTTGGGGCCAGGGAGATAGCTCAGTGGAATAAGTGCTTCCCTGGTAAGTGCAAGGGCCTGAGTTCAATCCCCGGTTCTGCAAATAAATAAATAAATAAAAAATAAAAATAAATACAGTTTAAAAAAAATAAAAGTCCAGGGCTAAGGGCAGGGAGATGGCTCAGTGGTCTAAATGCCTGCTTGGCATGCTCAAGGACTGGGGTTCAATCCATGTCGAGCTGGGCACCGAAACCAGGTATGGTGGTGCATGTCTGTAATCCCAGTGCTGCAGAGGCTGTGATAGGAGACTCACTACAAGTCTGAGCTGCGTAGTGAGACCTTGTATCAAATAAACACAGGGCTCCACTCAGTAGTAGGCACTTGGTTCCATCCTCGGCACCACAAAAAGTAGAAAATGAAAATAAAAGATTTAGAATGTAAAATACAGAAAATACAGCTGTTTCAAATGTCTAGACAAGAAAAACCAGTTTGCTTTGGATTTAGGCTGCCCTCATAGGGCTGTACCAGTGTGGCCCTTTGGCAAGGGGCAAGAAGTCTCAGAGCCTGCCTGCCTGGAATCTCTTTTCCATATCATTTTATCAATTTATTACTATTATTATTATTATTAACAGTGCTAGCGATTGAACCAAGGGCCTTTGCACTAAGCTACATCCCCAACCCCTTTTTATTTTGAGACACTTGCAACTTGCAATCTTCCTGCCTCAGCCGCCTGGGATTATAGGATTGCACACCCACATCGGCTTCAAGTCCCATTTTATGCCAACCAACAGAGTCTTCAAGGATAAAAAGCTTTAGGCAGGGTCTTGCGGGTAATGCCAGAAAAAGTGAATGTCCCACAGAGTGAGGACAGATGGGTCTCAGCCCACCATGCTACCTGCCGCCTGGCCAGGCCTAAATGACAGTTCTTGTTAATGTGATCCAGGCACTTGCTCCTGTCTGCTGTGTTTGATGGCTGCTTGATCTGCTCAAAGGCTTAACCTTTCTCCATCTCTTTCTGCACTCGACATGTGTCCAGAGGAGCTTTCAGAAGGTAACTGCTCATTTCTTTCCCAAGCACTCACAGAGCTGTGTGCAGGGTCTTTCAGTGCCATACAGTGAACACTTGACAAGGTGATTTTTAAGATGAATAGATATTTTAAGGGTCAAATCAATGATGAAATATTTGATTTCATGCAGCCAGGCTTGGTGGCACACACCTGTAATACCAGCACTTGGGAGGCTGAGGCAGGAGAAATCCCTGTTTGTTTGAGGCCAATCTAGGATATATAGTATGTTGAAGGCCAGTCTCAACTATACAGTGAGTCCCTGACTCAAAAAATCAAAAGACAGGGGCCTGCCCCTTAGCTCAGTTCTTTAAGTGGCTGCTTCAACAAAGCAGTCAGGCTCAGGTTGCTGCAGATCGATCCCCACAACTCCAGCCAGCCAAACCTGCCTTCAAGGCATTTGGAGCAAAAAAAAAAAAAAAAAGAAAGAAAGAAAGAAAAAGAAAAAAAGAAAGAAAGCTATGCTTATCAGATGAGGGAACTGATATTGCAGTGTTCTCTTTATATTTTAAAATGCATATTTTTAAAGGGTTGGGAAAAAGTGGTTTTAAAAAGGTATGTATCAGCTCATGCTATAAACCAGTGCTTCTTATATACTATTGCAGTGACAGAAACAATTGCATAACAAGGAACTTAAGCATGAAGTAATTTGAAAGTCACATTTTCACAATATTTTCTGGCATTTATAACACCAGATGCCCAGCTGAAGCAGACACAAGAGGCAGCACTAGTCTGGCTGCTAAGGTGCTTGCAGTTTCCTTCACCCTGTCCCACACATCCCTGGTCAGTCAGAAGCCACTGGCCACCACTGGGCAAGGGCCAGTTCTACCTTAGAATGAACCACTGTGTACAAAAGAAAACAAAACCAGATAGCTAGCAAAGAGATTTCTGTAGGATCTGCAAGTAAAAGCCAAAGCAACTTATTTCTTGCTTTTTAAAATCAGCTTTCTTAGGATATGTTGCAAAGGTGTATCCCATATTTGTATGTTTTCACTATGATTTGGTATCTTTCTTATAACATGGAACAAGCCAGAAGTAGGGTTCTGTTCTCAGTCTCACTAGACAAGAGACAGAACTGTGACACTCAGGCCCAGAAGAGTCTCCCAGAGCTCACATGTGAGGTCACTGGGTGACTGGGCCAAGAGGGACCTTACCCCACTCTGGCGGATGGGTTCTGCCACCCTGAAACCAGTTCAGCTAAAAAGCACTGATTCTCAGTAATCTTATCCTGGTCCTCACAAGTCTCTTCCTGACTTTCTCTGTTCCAGACAAGGAGTTTGTGGGCTACGGCCAGAAGTTCTTTCTTGGTAGGTGATGGCAGTGAGAGCGGGGTCCTGCACTGAGGCCCACGTCTGCTTGACGCTGTTTGCTGGCAAACCTCCCAGACTGCTCCTGGCCTGGTTCCCTGTCCACTTTCTTGTCAGGAGGCTGGCTGATGGATTATGCATCACTCTTCATCTAATTTCACTGGCATCTCCTCGATACTTGTCAAACATGAACCTTTCCTTTATCCCCCAGACTGTTCCCTGACCTGCTCATCTTGCTCCAAAGGAGCAATCTCAGAGCTATGTGTCTATAATTGTCACCCTGGCCAGGGCTTTCTGAAGAACCAGGCTTCTCATTTAGAACACTCTGGCTTTCTCCTTCACAAGGCAGGAGAGAAGCAGGGTGCAGGGTGGAAACTGGAAAGCTGACTCCTGGGCTGAGTGCATTTGGTGACCTTCACAGGGGCCACCTCTGTGTTCAGCAGTCACCCCCCACATACACACCTCTCTAGCGTTTGCAGCTTCTCATCTAATCCTACAGGGCCCCTCTGGTCCCAGCCACCTGTCAGCTCATTTCTTCCATATTCCCATTGTTGCCTACAGCCACCAGGCTCCCTTGCCCATCCTTGGTCAGCAGCATGGTCCTCCCTGTGCCCCTGGTGCTTCTGTCCCTTGGCCTGGCCTGCTGACCCCCCCAGACTTCCCCAGCTGCTCCCACTGTACCTGACCTGCCCGTCTAGAAAAGTACTGTCCCTGTCATTGACCCTCTCCCAGTCCTTCACTGGCAGAGGGGTTGCTCTTGTGTCTCCTGCTTTGTGAGTTGTAAATGCAGGAGAGGATGGATTTGGATTATCTGGTATTGCACCCTAGTACCTAGTGCAGGCCTGGCACATAGGGGATGCTGGGCCCAGAGAGAACACCTGGGTGTTTCTCCTTCACCACTCCTGTCTTTGGCCTCAGACAGACCAGGCTGCAAGGCAGCCCATGGAGGTCCAGGAGCCCCGCCAGGCCGCCTCCCACTGCCTCGGTCTCACTTTCTGTGGTTTTCTCCATGCCCAGCCGGCTTCCGCCGTAGCCTGCGCCTCTGTCGCAGAAAGTCCCACAGCGGGCAGCTGCGAGCCAGCCTCCGTGGCATGGGCACTGGTGGCTGCTGCATGGCTGTGGGGACTCTGTATGAGGAGGTGGCCAGGTACCAGCGCCATGCAGAGGACAGGCACCGCCTGGTTGTGCTTGTAGGTATGTCTGAGCTGTCCCTTACCTGGGAGTTCACCCTAAGCCAAGTCCCACGCTAGAGTAGCAGTAAAAATGGAATTCTTTAGGGACCTCCTTATCCACATCTTTTTAAAAACCCATTTCACTTATGTATTTATCAGTAATTTATTGTAGCAAGCAAGCAAGCTTTAAAAATATTTTAACCGATAATTGAATGTGGTATGCCATGGTGTGTATAAATGTGTGTAAGAAAAAAGTTACAATGGAGGGTTTTGTTTTTGCCTATTTAGAACTGGTTCTGTAAGCATAGATGCTGTAACCTCAAGATGGGGCCATTAATCCACATTAGAAAAAGAAATCCTTACAGTCCATATCCTTAAAAACCAGGCTTAGGGCACATACCTATGATCCCTGTCCATGGGAGGCTGAGGTAGGAGGATCACCACAAGTTTGAGGCTAGCCTGGGCTACATAGTGCGTTCAAGGCCAGTCTGAATTGCATAATGAAACCCTAGCCCTCAAACTAATGAAATATGCTTTAGCAAAAAGTTTACATCCTTTGTATTGTATCTTTGCTGCGAAAAATTCAGGCAAATGTTGAGCTGAATGACTTGCTTTCATGGCAATGATATCCGAAATGTTGTCCCAACAGTAGTGGAAACTTGTCTCTTGCTTCCAGCCCCTCATTCACAGTGAGCAGGGCAGCCCTGAGGGCAAAGACAATGTGCCCACAGGTAGGACTGGCTGCAGCACTGGCAGGGCCTGGTACAGAGTGGTAGCACAGGCCCTTTGTTTAGGACTCACACAGGACTGCAGGTGGAGCAGGCCGGCATGTGCCTACCTGGAACTTCCTATGCATGGCCCAGCAACTGCACATGAGGCCAGCTCTACCTCCAGGTGGAAAAGCAAGTGCCACCTCCACCACCACCACCTGTAGGAAACAGGGCCCTGGATTCTGAAAGTCACAGGTTCCATGGTCACCAAGGTCAACTTCTGGTTGGGATTCACAAGCAGCTTCATTTGGAATAGAAATGCAGGTGTCTTGGATCATCCAAATGAAGACGAGCAGGTTCTCTGCACACCCGCATTAGATCAGAGTGCTGCCTGTCAGGGCCTGCGATCCCTACCTCATTTCCCAGCAGTCAAGCAGAGTAGGTTACTCCCCAGGCCAGCAGGGAAGTTTGACAGAGTTTTGTGGGGTTGTTCCATAATTTCCCTAAAACATCGGCTCAAGTTTCTGCAACAGAACAAATAAAACAATTGCACCTCATATTGATCCACATCTAACAACTTCTGGATATGGCTTTTGTACTTAGGACCTTCTGGTGTTGGAGTCAATGAACTGAGAAGACAACTTATTGAATTTAATCCCAGCCGTTTTCAAAGCGCTGTGCCACGTATGTTCCATGTTTGTCTTTTAGAGCATTAGTAAAACTGTCCCTTCAAAGGGGTGATCTCGCTGAGCCATTCCATCTTTGTTGTAAAAGTATAGGGCACAAGGTATGTCCTGAAGTATTCCAACCATATTTATTTTAATAAAGAGAAATGATGTCAGCAAGGCCTTTTAAAGGTGACTTAGGTTTTCTCCACTTCTAACCATCATACAGACGACCTTTCAGGATCCCTAATATTCAGCAACAAGCCAACGCTTATTCAGCACTTAGGGTCTTCCTAGCACTGTGCTTGGCTCTTGACTTGGCTTAGGCTTTTATTTTCTAAAAATTTTAATATTTTCATACATAAATTTTAATATGATTTTACCATACACAGTGGTTTTCTTATTTCCTTTTACCCAGATTTCCTTTATTTCACCACTACCACCAACTCCTAAGATGTAATCTTTCAGACTTTTCTCTGTGATCACTTTGCTTCAAGTTGTCTGATTTTTAAGTTTCAAAACATTTAAGGGCAGGTGTGGTGGTATACAACTATAATCCCAGCACTAGAGTTCAAGGTGAAAGGCCACCCTGAACTACATAGCAAGACCCTGTCTCAAAAAACAAAAACAAATACAAACACACACACACACACACACACACACACACACCCCTGCAATTCTAAAAATGCAACATATCACTGTTTTATGGTATGAGTAATCCTTCCAAAAAATCTCTAAAAATCAGTCCAAGGAAACCTACTTCATTGTAAAAATAGAAAAAAAAAAACTTGAGATGAAACTTTTCAATTAGCAATATTTATGCTTTGGACAAACAGACAGACCAATGGAGGCAGAAGCAGAGGCAGAGAAACAGAGGGCTTTGTTGTACTAGAAAATAAGCTAGCACTACAACACAAAAGACAGAGTATGTGTCAGAGTTTTTAGAGCCTAAGGTAATACACAGAACCTTGTAGGTACACACTATGTGTTAACTGAATAGTAGATGAGCAGTAGTAAAAAAGTCACCTTTAAGGAGCTGGGGAGATGGCTCAGTATAATAAGAGCCTGCCTGGCAAGTGTAAGGGTCTGAGTTCAATCCCCAGTTCTGGAAAAAAAAAAAAAAGTCACTTTTAGAAATTTGACAAACTTCACAATTCTACCAGGTGCTACTTAAATCCAAGGTCTACAATGAAATTGAAATGGCCACATCAAAGAATTATGCAGATGGAGACCTGGCCAATCTTTCCCGCCTAATAATCTCCAAAATTGACCATCATCCCCACATGGGTTTAATGCATCTGGCAAGACTGCAGGTCATGAGCTTTCTCTACTTTAAATCTGAGACAATCAGGAGTAGTAGAAAAACCAGTCTAGCAAGAGGTAGAACGCCTGGGTTCTAGTTGCATCTTCAGGTTTTCATTGTCCGATGAACAAATCTGTCACTCTCCAAAAGCTTCAGCTGCTTATCTGTCCATAGAATGTGGATAACGACATTTCACTTAGCCAGGAGCGTGGAGAAGGCAGTGAGATGCCCAGAAAGGCAATGCACATTAAAGATAGCCCTGGTAGTCTATCTCGGAGCACAAGGCTTCCTGGCGCTCACACATAATCCATGAGCACCTGTTTTCGGGTAACAGCAGGTGTTCCTTAAGGGGCAACCTAATATGTTCTTTTCCACACCACTGATTTTTTTCAACACTTGTACTTTCTTAGCACCAATTTTGGATTTTCTTTTGGGGCCTAGCATTAACCTATCTGATCATGCTTTCTTTTATTTTTTTTATTGGACACTTTATATGAATACAGACTGGAAACAGACAAAAACGTTTTGAAGATTCTGAAATCTTTCCCCTTTTTAATAGATACCACTCGTTCCCCAAAGAGTTATGAGATGAATGGACGTGAGTATCATTACGTGTCAAAGGAAACATTTGAAAGTCTCATATATAGTCACAGGTAAGGTTCAAAGGATAATTCTTGCTACTGGTTGTTTGACATTCAAAACTGATCATTTTTATGCACTGTTCAAAGTTCCTGGGGGGGCCGGGGAGATGGCTCAGTGAAATAAGCACTTCCCTGGCAAGCGCAAGGGCCTGAGTTCAATCCCTGGTTCCGCAAAAACAAAACAAAACAAAACAAAAAAAAAAAAAAAAAAACAAACACAAAATTCCTGGGGAATTTCTCTCATTTCTGAGGGGTAACCAAGGAAATGTACACTGATGAACTAACACAGCAACTCACTGGGTTTAGAAAGGAGTAGAACTGGGTTGTAAATTTCAAGGAACTTTAGGAAATAGGTAAGTCATAGGTCTCCAATATTTTTTCTCCTGCTGGGAAGAAGCTGAACACAGCAGCCAGACCAAAACCAGGCACATCTGGAGAAGTTCAAAGCTGGTAGATCCAGACCCAGTAAGCTGAGACACTTTGCTGGACCCAGATCTATGAGAGTGTTCTCTCTTTCTTTTGATCTACAGAGGGGGCAACAGGTAACCAGGTAAATGGTAGACCCCCAGGTACATCAAGGGGAGGGGATTAGACAGAACTTAGGGAGCTAACTTTAGTACAAATTCCCAATTTATGCACAGACATAATGCTTGCTCTGTCTAAAATACAAACCCTTTAGTTATAAAAGTTTGTCAACTGCTAAATATCACTACCCATTATTAGTGTTCCTAATTATAGTTCTGTAAATACAAAACTAGGGGCCAGGGAGATAGCTCAGTAGAATAAGTGCCTGCCTGGCAAGCACAGGATCCTAAGTTCAATCCCCAGTACCACCAAAAAAAAAGCAAAACTAAAACTGGCTTAACCATATAATCTCTTGGGTAAGAATTTCGGTAGGTGCTAAGGTTATAACTGCACCAAAGCTCAACACCAAAGGTCAGAGGACAGCGCTATACAAAATGACAAAGAGAAGGAGCAAAATGCAATCTCAGGCCCTGGGCCCACCCAGAACAAATGCAGGAGACACTAGCACAGAAGAAATAGGGAATCACAAAACTGAAATCTTTGAATTAATAGCATCTGAAGTAAAGAAACAATTGCAGAAAGGTATAGAGGAAATCAGATCAGAAATAATCTCTGAAGTAAAAAGAAATGATAACTATAAGGAAAGAATAACTTCTTGTAAAGAAGACACTGATAAAAAATTAGAGGAGAATAGAAAAACAATAGAATTTTTGGATAAGTAATATAGGGAATAAATAAATCGC
Source organism: Octodon degus (assembly GCF_000260255.1). Taxonomy (NCBI): domain Eukaryota; kingdom Metazoa; phylum Chordata; class Mammalia; order Rodentia; family Octodontidae; genus Octodon; species Octodon degus. The sequence continues at coordinate 178,720 of NW_004524601.1, forward strand.
ATGAAGCAGAGTCAAAGAGATATAGAGGAACTTAAAATTTCAATCACAAGCTTGCAAAACCATTTGAATGAAAGTGAAGATGACATTTCAGATCTTGAAGACGCCCTTGCTACTAGTGAAAAGTTAAGCTCTCAAAAGACAACTAGGGTACAGGAAAAATATAATTCAACATCTGCAAGATGATGCAAAGATGAACAACATGAGACTAATAGGTATCAATGAGAGTCAATACACATGATATAAAAAGAATATGGGCAGAAGTAATAGCAGAAAACGTCCCAAAGGGCCAGGGAGATGGCTCAGGAGAGTAAGCGCTTCCCTGGCAAGTGCAACGACCTGAGTTCAATCCCCGGTTCTGCCAAAAAAAAAAAAAAAAAAAAAAAAAGAAAACGTCCCAAATATGGGGAAACAATCTGACATTCAAGTAATCAGAGCATACAGAACTCCAAATAACATCAACCCAATTAAAAACATACCCAGACATATAATAATTCAGATCTCAGAAATCCAGTGTAAGAACAATTACTAAAAGCCACTAGAGGTTGTTTCCGGAAGTCGGCAGCCGCCTTGGTCGTTTGGCTGGTACTTGCCACTGTAGCGGTCTTACAGTTTTGCGGTTCACAGCGGGAGTAGAAAATGGCCCTATGTGCTACAACCGGGGCTGCGGCCAGCGCTTCGATGCCGAGAACAATGCCGACGATGCTTATACATATCATCCTGGTGTTCCAGTCTTTCATGATGCATTAAAGGGTTGGTCTTGCTGTAAAAGAAGAACAACCGATTTTTCTGATTTCTTAAGTATTGTAGGCTGCACAAAAGGCAGACATAATAGCGAGAAGCCTCCTGAGCCAGTGAAGCCGGAAGACTACTAAGAAGAAAGAGCTCTCGGAACTGAAGCCCAGGTTTCAGGAGCATGTCATTCAAGCACCAAAGCCAGTAGAGGCAATCAAAAGACCAAGCCCAGATGAACCAATGACGAGTTTGGAATTAAGAGTATCTGCCTCTCTAAAACAAGCACTTGGTAAACTTAAACTGTCATCAGGGAATGAAGAAGATAAGAAAGAAGAAGACAGTGATGAAATTAAGATTGGGACCTCAGGTAAAAATGGAGGATGTTCAAAGACATATCAGGGTCTACAGAGTCTAGAAGAAGTCTGTGTATATCATTCTGGAGTACCTATATTCCATGAAGGGATGAAATACTGGAGTTGTTGCAGAAGAAAAACCTCTGACTTTAACACGTTCTTAGCCCAAGAAGGCTGTACCACAGGGAAGCACATGTGGACTAAGAAGGATGCTGGGAAAAAAGTTGTTCCCTGTAGACATAACTGGCATCAGACTGGGGGTGAAGTCACCATTTCTGTGTATGCTAAAAATTCACTTCCGGATCTTAGTTGAGTAGAAGCATATAGCACTTCATTAAATGTGCACATTGTATCTGAAGGAGAGAAAGAATTTCATCAAAATGTGAAATTATGGGGTGTGATCGATGTAAAGCGAAGTCATGTAACTATGACTGCTACGAAGTTTGAGATCTCCATGAGAAAAGCCAAGCCTATGCAGTGGGCAAGCCTTGAACTGCCTGCAGCCACAAAACAGGAAAAACGAAAAGAAGATTCTACAGATTAAGTAGAAGAAGAAAAACACTGCTGCCTATTTCAGAAATCTCAATGATATGTGGTGAAGTTGTGGCTTGCTGCTGTAATCTTCTATTCTTGCTGTTTTATTTGTGAATCTGGCATTTCAGGGTCAGCATTAGATTTTTAAAAGCCAAAGTCAAGTCATCGTTTCGTCTTCTGTTTTCCCTGTGGGAGCTGTAAGATGGACTCTTCCTTCCTCGCTGTTAGAACCATATTTGTTCCCTGTACTTGAAGAAGCTGGAAACTGACTCATAATTGCAGGACCTTTCAGTACAGTGCAGTGGTAGGCACAAAAATAATGGAGGACTTTTTAAAGAGCTTCTGTCCCATAATTAGTCAAATTTTAATAAAATAGTTCATGGATTTTTTTTTTTTTCCCCTACACAACTTGAAAGTTTTAAAGGAGGATTTGTATTGTCTTCCCTGTTTGGACAGTTTTTCTAGGAGAATTAATTTTTGAGAAGCCAGTAGGTAAAAGGGAATATGTGTTGACTAACAGATTAGAACTTTTTTACCATTTAATTTAAAAATTTAATTGATACCTGTACTACTTGCTGTGCATATGACTTAAAATATATGAAGCAAAATTATACAAGTATCCATTTGGCTAAACTTTACCATTTTATAGGACCAAGCAATAAATGTTAAAAGTCGGTTTATAATTAAAAAAAAATAAAATAAAAGCCACTAGAGAAAAGAAACAGATCACATTTAAAAGAAAATTCATCAGAATAACAGCAGACTTCTCTTCACAAACCATGAAGTCAAAGAAGAGCATGGAGCAGAGTACTTCAAGTACTCTATGAAATTCCAGCCCAGACTACTATACCCTGCAAAACTCTAGTTTGATGAAGAAGTAAAATACATCCATGACAAAGAACAACTAAAGAATTTGATGATGAAAAGCCAACACTACACAGACTACTAACAGATATCCTAGAGAGGAACCAAAATGACCAGTCAACTCCACAAATGAGAACAGAAAGAACCCACCAAATAGGGCAGATAATTAAACAGGAGAAAAAGGGATAAACAACAAGCAGGTAAGTAACATGTCAATTCAATTATTTCTTTTCTCCTGCTGAATATAACTCTTGTTTCTAGAAAAACCTACATATTCACATTCAATCCTCCTGGCATTTATCTTCCTACTACTACCAGTACTTACTTGTAGAAGCAGCTTTTGTCTGTCCTTTGTCCTGTCCTGGCAGAATGCTGGAGTGCGGGGAGTACAAAGGCCACCTGTACGGCACCAGTGTGGATGCCGTGCACACAGTTCTTGACGAGGGCAAGATCTGCGTCCTGGACTTAGAGCCTCAGGTGCGTCTGTGGTGAAATATTTTCCATCTGTCTCCAAAGTCCTGAATGTGCTATACATGTTATAGGTCAGGGCTGAAGCATTTTATCTGTAAGCCTTTTAAGAATAAGATGACATCAGCCTGGGGCGACAACTCAGCCATCTAAGCACCTGCTCGGAAAGCGCAAGGACCCGGTTCAATCACCAGTATAGCATGCCGGGCCGGGCCCTGCACAATGCCAGCCACCGAAACTGGGCATGAGCATGTTAGCACACACCTGAAATCCCTGTGCTAGGGAGGCTGAGACACGATTACTATGAGTGTGAGCTGCGTAGTGGGACCCTGTACCAAATATATAAATTAAAAAAAAAAAAAAAAGACGGCCTCTCTTTATGAGTCAGGCCGACTCTTGGAGCATCAATTGCTGACACTGTGTTTTCAATTGGGGTAAAAGCCTTGACTTTCGGACACGAAAATGAAGAGTGGGTGGCCATAAAGAAAACATAGGATCTTTTTTGAGTTGACCTTGATTAAAAAGGCATCCAGGTAGCTTCTTGGGGACTAGGAAGTGGGATCACACAGGAGGTAACCTTCCTATTTGTCACATCTGTGCTGAAGCTTCCCTGTAGCCTCCCTCATGTGGGAACCAGCAAGGGTGAGCAAGTCAGTACCAGGGATGGAACTCAGGACTCACGCTTACCAAGCAGGCGCTTATGCTGCTGAGCTATATTCTGGGCCCTCCTATTTTCTCTTTTTTTCTTAATGTATTTGGTACAGGGTCTTACTATGTAGCTTGGACTATGTAGTGGCCCTCCTGTTTTCGGCCTCCCCAGTGCTGGGATTACAGGCCTGCACCTCCATGCCTCTCTGGACTTGGATGGCTGGCTTAGCGCTCCAGGGGGCAGGATCAGCATGGCACATTCTCCTCTTATTTTCTTTCATCACTTAGAAATATACTGTGTGTGCTATAGGAAGAGAGGCTTTTCCTTCATTGCGTCCAAACCAGTGGTCAGTGCAAAGCTGCAGGAGGCTCCATATGAAGGGTCAGCAAAAGGCAATGGAAGAGAGAAGCTCACATCCTGAGCTTCTGTGTTTGTCATGAGATCCTCCATCAGTAAGGAAGAACTTAACCAGCAAGTAAGATTTCCATAGCTAGTTTTAACTAGAAAGAAGAGCAAAGATTGACATTAATTTTGATTCTAGAAATACATTTATTAGAAAACTTTTGTTTTAGAGTTGAATAGTTGGGAGTGCATGACACTATACTTTTGCTAAAAATAACTGCTAATTTCAAGGCACTAGAAATTTTGAGAATATTCATAACTGACTAAAGGAATTTAGGACTTGTTTTTAAATATGCACTTAATTTTTCTACTTAGGATATTCAAGTGGCTCGAACCAGTGAACTGAAGCCCTATGTCATATTTATAAAGCCATCTAACTTGAGTTGTATGAAACAGTCCCGGAAAAATGCCAAGATTATTACTGACTACTTTGTGGACATGAAGTTCCAGGTAGATCAAGTCCAAGTCACCACACTGTTTTCAGTGACAGCGATGCTAGGGAGCCCAGGGAGGCTGGCACAGAACCTGGGGTCTGTCCTCACCCCTTCTCTCTCCCTCGAGGGTCCTCCATAAAATCTTTCTAAAAAATAGTCTTGGGCTGGAGAGATAGCTCAGTGGTCTAAACGCCTGCCTCGCAAGCACAAGGACCCAGATTAGATCCCAGCACTGCATGTTGTGCAGGCTCTGGAGTCTCTGGAGTGGTGGCCCACACCTGTAATCCCAGCACTGGGGACCTGAGACAGAGTATCATTAGGAGTCAGAGATGTATAGCAAGACCCTGTAACAAATAAATGAATAAACAAATAAAAGATAAAAGTCTTATTCCCACAGGATCTCTACATTAAAGCATGCATTTTTATTTATAGTGAATAATGTCTTTATGATTTATCCTTTTTAAAATAATTAATTTGATGTAGGGTTTTGCTATGCAGTTCAGACTCATAGTGATCCTCTTGTCTCAGCCTCCCCAGCACTGGGATTACACTCATGGCCGCCATGCCATTTCCCAGTTTGGGGGCCATTACAGTGCACTCAGGGTTCCAGGGATCAAACTCTGGTCCTTGCACTTGGATTGCTGTGCTATCTCCCTAGCCCCTATGATTTACCTCTTTTTTTTTGGCAGTACTGGGGATTGAACTCAGGCGCTTGTGTTGCCAGGGAAGCACTTATTCTATTGAGCCATCTCCCTGGACCCTTGATTTACCTTTTTAACTATTAATTTAAAAATAAAGTTTAATAAATACTATGATGCTTTTTTCCTCCTTATTTTTGAGGGCAGAAGTCTTTAAAAAAAATTTTTAAGCCACAATCTGCAAAACTAAACAGAGTGTGCACAAGCACATCCACATTTAAAAATATACTATGTGTACTTCTGTATTTGAGCAGATTATTTAACTGTAACTTTATTGGGGGAACATTTTTGGAGTTGTTTTATTTTGTTTGAGACAGAGCTTTGCTATATAGTTTAGGCCAGCCTTGAACTCACTATGTAGTCCAGGCTGACCGCAAACTTGCAGAGATCCTTCTGCCTCAGCCACTCAAGTGCTAGGGTTACAGGTGGGAGAACATTATATTTTAAAATGCTCTGATGAGAAGGGGCCGGGAAGTTAGCTCAGTAGAATAAGTGCTTGCCTGGCAAGCACAAGGGCCTGAGTTCAATCCCTGGTTCCGCCAAAATAAATAAATAAATAAAAATAATTAAAAAAATAAAATGCTCTGATGAATACAACTGTAGCATGAGTCATCTTACAATAATATTTATTAACACTATGGCAATAATTGAGGAGCCAAACTAGGTTAATTAGTGAGCTTGTTCTAGGTGATTTTTTTTGGTAATTATTCCCCCCATTAAATCCACTTTCAACATTTTGAGCCATGCCACGTGCTTCACTGAAGGTGCATAAATCTTAGGTGTATCACCCAATGGGCTTTTATATGGGCACACATCCAGGTCATCTTCACCCAGACCAAGCTATTATACTTACTTACTTGTGGATGTGTACTGAAAAAGGGGTGTTAAACATGTAATATAAAAGCTACTTTCACAACCATTTTAAGTGTACAGTTTAGAAGTATTGAATATATCCTGAATTCAACTTGCCGAACTAAAATTAAAAATAAGATTGCTTCACAAATACATATCGTCCTTGTGTAGGGATGACTGCCATTGTTAATCTCTATATTGTTGCACTTTCAGTATAGCATATATGCTGCCAAAGCAAGCATATGTCTTGTATTTCCTTTTCTAATTTTTAGCTTCATGTTTTTCAATGACTATAAAAGTCTGATTCTTGACCTTCTGTTTGGAACAGTGGCATCCATGGATGTATTCTGAGTCCTCAGGGCATTTAAAACTGTGTTCTCATTTTTGTGGCAGTCTAAACAAATCAACAAAACTGTTTCCAGATCATGTATACAGTTATCTTGTAAAGGAGTAATGCCACAGGATTTCAGTACCTGCATTTGTATTTGCACTTAAAACTATATTGAAAACAAGTTATGATGTTTCAATTGTCATGAACAAAAAGAAAATAACATCACTGAAATTAACACGGTTAGTGAGAATGAAGCTCTTAATGGACATTTCACAACACAGGTTTGAGGCCAGCCTGGACTACATAGTGAGTTCAAGGCCAGCCTGAATATAATGAGACCCTGTATCAAAAAGCAAGCAAGCAAACAAGCAAAAAGAGAAAAACCAATAGGTAAATAAAATTACCATAAATCACAGGGTAATTTAGGTATAATTCAATAGAACCAGGCCATACATGCCTCATGTGAACACTGGCCATTTGGCATTGCAAAATGATGTCATTTGTATCAGATTAATGTTCATTTAAGTCTTATGTAAGCTAATAATTTATTTTTAAGGGGTATGTAGTTTGAAGGCCTCAAGTGTGTAGACAATGGGGTGAAATAACTATGTGAAAAGTGAAGGGATAATCTGTCTACAAATTACATTTTATAGTTTAGAATAGAGGACACGGGGGGGGGGGAGCAAATAGCCCAGTGGATTAAAGCGCCTGCAAGCAGGCACAGGGGGCCAGGGGTCATGCCGGCCCTGGCCCTGGGGTGTGGTGAGACAGGGTGATTGGCACGCCTGTAATCCCAGCACTTGGGAGGCTGTAAACAGAAGAATCACTATGAGTAGTGAGACGCTGAACACCCTGTAGACCTTTCCCTAAAATATCCCCCCCAAAAAGACATGTATTTAACCTTATTGTTCTCATAGCTCTACTGTGACAGTGCGACTAATTGTGTATTATTTCTATTTGTCTCATTAAGTCTGTGCTATTCACTTTCCATTTTTCCCAAAGGATGAAGACCTGCAAGAGATGGAGGAATCAGCCCAAAAGATGGAGGCTGAGTTTGGCCAGTTTTTTGACCATGTGATTGTGAACGACAATTTGCAAGATGCATGTGCCCAACTATTGTCTACCATAGAGAGGGCTCAGGAGGAACCTCAGTGGGTGCCAGTAACGTGGATTTCCTGATATGGAGGCTTAGTCAGGCCTCTTGCTTTAAGCTGGAAGTCTAGCATTGTTCCTTTGCCAGCAATAACAGCAGTAGTCGACCCTAATAATAATGTGTGTAACTTGTAAAGTGGTGGTTTATTCAATCACCCCTATGTGAAGAAACTGTATGGTCATGTTTATAGAAGGTATCTTATGTACTGCATGGTTACATAAGCAAAAAAAATTCCTGTACATTATATGAAACAGTGGTAGGAACAGGCATAATGCCCAAGAACCTTTCATTGATTGCATATGATGGTCTTTGTACGATTCTGAAAAAAAGGCCTCTCCTAAATAAAATAAGCAGTATTTAATTTTAAAAACTGCATTTTAGGGCTGGTGAGATGGCTCAGTGGTCTAAAGCACCAACTTAGAACAAACTAAGCTAAGCAAAGCTCAGGGACCGCGGTTCAGTCCCCCAGCACCACATGCCAGCCAGCCTCGCCCCCTGGTGGGCTGAGCTGGCCACACACAAAAATATAAATAAATAAATAAATAAATAAATATTTAAAAAAAAAACTGCATTTTACTTTATGAAGCTTGTTTTATGTAATTTCTTTTTACAAGAAAGTACCTACTTGACCAACTCAACAAGAAAGGTTAATATACACATTTCACATCTAGCACCAAAGCCTCCAGAACCGCAGTCATCACTTACAAATCAGGCTACATGGAAAACATCCTTCTGATCGGCGGCACAGCCACCGTTAACGTCCTGAAAGCCAGCACCCACGGCACGCCTAGAGCAGGGAAGGCCTGAGGCCCACGGACGGCAACCCCGCCAGGGGCGCTCTCCTCCGCCGTTCCCTCTCCCGGGAGCTGAGGACTTGCTCGCTCTCCAGCCGCGTCCACCCCTCCTCGCACCCTCTAACTTCTGCATCCACAACGCACCTCCATCCTGCCCATCTCTTTCTTAGCTATAAAGCCGAGTACGTGATCCAAAAATACGTTTTCACCTAAACTGAACAAACTAAGAAAAAAGTGAGCTACTTTTCGTGACACCTCCGTGAGCTCAGGACCGATTTCACGTCGCGTCTGCGATTTCCGAAGCTGCGGCAGGGAGGGCGAGCAGCTGGGAAACGTACAAACTGCTTCTGGCTCCGACGCCCGGCCGCAAGGGCTCGCGCCAAGGCCGCCCGCGCAGTCCGGGCGGCGGCCGCGTCTCCGCTGCGGAACCGCCGGACCGCGCGCGGTCCGTTGCCACGGCGACGCGTCCCCTCGCGGCCTGGCGCCTTCCGGGCTCCGCACGCCGGGTTTGAGCCACGCGCGCAGCCCGGCGCTCTCAGCTGCCCAGAAGAGCGCCTGCGGAAACTTGCTTATCAAGGTCTCCCCCAACGTCCGGCCCTGCCAAGCGGCTCACAGTGACCACCTAGAAACCATGGGGGAAGCCGTGTGTGCAGCTGCGCACCCGTCCAAGTCCCTGTGCGCCCGCTCTCAGCCCGAAGACTCCCTCCCACAGGCTCCTCTCCGCGCCCGGACGACCCCACCCGCTTCCCAGCAGGCCGACGGCGCTGAGGTGCTGTGCGGCGCAGCGTGATGACTAGTCCGACCGGCGCGCCGCGGCCCGGGGTGGGCTTCGCGGCGCGGTCAGATGACGCGCGGCAGGAACGCGCTCGGCGGGGCAGGGGGTGCGGCCGCTGGCAGCATGGGGAAGACACAGGTGGTGAGCGAGCACTAGGGGTTTTGAGCGATTAGGACTTTTGCTTTCGGCTTCGGCGACCTGTTTTTGAAGGGCTTGTAGGCTGGCTTTCTGAATGGGCGACGCGTGCCTGTTGTGGGACTTTTGAAACGCTGCTAGGTGGAGCGGATCGCTGGGTAGGCGGCGCGGCGCGGTGTCCTGGAACAGTAGCGAGCGCCTGACACCCTCCTCCCGTGCTCATTTTGACTGCTAAGTAATCCTGACGCCTGTCGTGCCGTAATCTTGTAGGTTTGTGTTGATCTGAGTAAGGGCCTTGATACATGGGACAGACTATCAGCCCGTTTAAATCATTGTCATCTGAAAGCAGCGTGAGATGCTTGGAATATTAAATTGGCTTCTAGACATGGCTGATAGTTCATTTTGAAAAATTGCAGAGTTATGCTTAGAGTCTAGTCTCTAGACTTCAAACATGACTTTTCTTATTCAGGTAAAGCAGCATGTACTTAAATCCATTTGAGCTTTTTTTAAAAAAAAATACCACATGGAATAATACCCACGCTTTATTATTTAACTTACCCCGGAAATCCAGA
>NW_004524601.1:188695-230255 GCF_000260255.1 Octodon degus
CTGGTCACCCAGAGCGCTGCCGCCCTGCTCCTCCCGGCGGGCATTTGCTCCCTGCTGCCTGCAGCTGTCTTGTTGCTCAGCCAGGTCTCAGCTTTAAAGTCTCAAACAAATTTATTTCCTAAGTAAAGTAGCACGCCTCTTTATCATCTATATATTTATTTTCATGTATAAATATGTATTTTAGGGGCCGGGGAGATGGCTCAGTAAGATAAGCACTTGACTGGCAAACGCAAGGATCTGAGTTCAATCCCCGGTTCTGAAAAAAAAAAAAAATGTATTTTAACGTATTTTTTTGGTGGTATCAGGGATCAAACTCAGGACCTTGCACTTGCCAGGCAAGCACTTATTCCACTGAGCTATCTCCCCAGTCCTATTTTTACCGTACTTCTAACATCATTTTCTAATACATAACCAATAGAACATAAGTTCCATAAAAGCCAGGACCTTAGTTTCCTCCCTATTCCTATTGCTTACATGAGTGTCCGTAATGCCAGCACTAGGGAGACTGAAGCAGGAAGATCTCTTGGAGTTTGAGGCTAGCCTGGGCTACAAAGTGAGTTCAAGGCCAGCCTGAACTGCATAGCAAAACCCCATCTAGAAAAGAAAGAAAAAAAAAAAAAAGGTGAATTTTTAAATTTTTCAAAAAATGGAAAAAATTGTATATGATACACTTCATCCATCTGATTTATATTATCTCTCAGGTTTCAGTGATTAATATGATTATCAAAAGATTTGAATATACATATTTGATCCATTATATTTTTCTGTCATGTCTGAACAACAGGCTTTTGAAGAATTTTGTATTTGACACACATGAAGGTAAGATGTTTTAGATCTTGGCTTTTCTTTAACAAGCAGTTTTCTCTTTTTCACCTAGTGCCCTCCACGAGCTCTTCCGCCTATACCAAGGTAAGCGTAATTTACAGTAGCCTCGTTGAACTTTGTAAATATTAAATGAGTAAGCCAGAAAATTTGAGTAGGGTCACTAAAAAATAAGCAAATGGAAATGAGTAAGCTGGAAAAGTTGACTAATAACATACAGAAAAATTCTTTGAACGACAACAAAAAATGTTTAAAACATAAGGCTAAATGTATCATTACATGTTCTGTTTAAGAGCCTGATTGCCGGGGGCTGGAGAGATGGCTCAGTGGTCTAAAGCACCTACTTGGAACAAGCTTGGCAAAAGCACAGGGACGGCCGTTCAATCCTCCAGCACCACATGCCAGCCAGCCCCGCCCCCTGGTGGGCTGAGCTGGCCACACACACACACACACACAAATAAATGCAAAATAAATGAATAAAATTTAAAAAAAAATCAAAAAAAAAAAAAGCCTGATTGCCAAGATGAGAGTAATGGATCCATTTTGCATGTTTTAGTGTCTTGCCTGTCAGAATTTGTCTTTTGCTTGCTCAAGTAGTTTCCTCAGTGAGCTGATATAATCAGTGACAATAAGTGTTCTTCATCTGCTAAGTCTACTTTATTAATAGACAGTAAGACATATGTATATGTTCAGAAGAGTAACAGAGTTGTTTTATTATTGCTGTTAAACAGCTTATTGTAATAGGCTAGCTTGTAAACTAGCTGACATTCTCTGAAAGTTTTATTTTAGATTTATAATGATTCAAGTCAGTTTTTAGTTAGACAATGAAATAGTTTTCTAATTAATACTTTCCTTTTTTTGTCTCTTTCTTGCTGATTAAATTTGGTGTTGTGTGAAGTGGTGTTAAAGGTAAGTTAGCTTATTGTTGATGTAAAATTTACTAAATATAGTACTTGACATTGAAAAACAATTTTGAAAGCTAGGCACAGTGGTGTGTGCCTGTAGTCACAGCTACTTAAGGTAAGTCACTGAAAACCAACCCCCCAAAAAAAACTAAAAATAAGTTTGATTCCATAGTTTATGTCTCTTAAAATTGAATCTGAATAGTATAATTTATAGTACCACAGTATTTATGTGTTAAATCGGGAATGATGCGTAACTCTAGATTGCTTTACCATTAGAAAGGCTCTTCATCCCTGAGTGGAGTGAACTAGACCATTGATTGGTTTATAGCTCTGTAAATCAAACTGTACCTTCATTTTTCTTTCTTTTTTTATTGTTGTTGTTGTTTTGGGGACAAGGTCTCACTATGCAGTTCCAGCTGACCTTGAACTCACTGTGTAGCCCAAACCGACCTCAAATTCACGAATCCTCCTGCCTCAGCCTCTGAGTTCTGGAATTATAGGTGTGTGCCACCATGCCCAACTTTTTGTTTTAATTATTCAGGATAGGCAAGGCTGTGCTATACTAGCCATTCTAAAATCTTAGTGACTTCATATCATGCAGGACTGTTACAAATAATGTTAGGTTAAATGCAAAGTCCATTAATAATGCAATGATGGAATGAGTCCAGGCTACCTGTCTTACGGCTCTGCAAGCTTAATGTGAAACTTCTGTTGCCGTAGCAGAGCTAGCTTGCTCTGCATTTTGGCCTCCCAAAGGACATAGATCAGTTTTCCCCTGAAATACTAACCAGACCCCACCCTGCTTAGCTCCTGAAGTCAGACAAAGTCCAGTGCCTGGAGGGTGGCATGACCCTTGACAGATGTGGATCGCTTCTCTTCACAGCCTAGTACCTAAAACCAGTCATAGGCCATCCCAGGATGCAGGACAGGGACTAGGAAGCATAGGGGATTGTGACAATGTGTCATTGTTATAAACATGACTACCAGTGCACCACTGATACGACACTGTGGGGTGTCTTTGACCGTGTCAGTGTTTGACTTTCTTTGAAACGTAGAAGCTGGCTGAATCCAAGAAAGAGAAAAAAAAAGATTCTTTTCCCCACTGTTCTCTGTAAGGGCCGGGGAGATAGCTCAGCAGCATAAGCACCTGCCTAGCAAATACAAGGTCCTGAGTTCAATCCCTGGTACCAAAAAAAAAAAAAAAAAAAAAGAATAATTGTTCTTTGCATTGAATTTTAGACAGATTTTTCTTTTAATATTCTTTCTGTTTTATAGATGATATTCTACTTAGTCATCCTAAGAAAAAGAGGTCTAGATCAAAAAACTTGAGAGGTAAGAGCTTCTCCTTTGTTGTGTAGAACAGTAGGTTTTCCCAGGATCCCAGACATGATGCACATTATAGGTCAGAGACAAGGCTCCCAGGTCGTTGCTGTCCTGAGGGCAGAAAGCCAGGCTGAAGCACAGTGAGGGTGGGGCAAGGCCATTGCAGACAGGAGAATATCTAGCAGCGGTCATGGGGTGTAGTGTTGTGCCACTCAAGCGCTGATGTCCTCAATGCTCTTGGACTCTTAAGATCATTCTGTAGGCAGCATAAATTGTTTTAAGCTGTGCTTGGCGACCTGGAATCCTTAATCCCTCAATCAGCCAGAGACTGGATTAGAGCAGAGACCCGGAGGCGCGACCACTGCATCCCTGTGTTAAAGCTGCAGTAACAAGCTGGTCTCTAAATTCCTCTTGTCCTACTTTTCCACTAGGAAATATATCCTTCATGTTCTATTTGTTCTGTTAGTAACTAACTGAACACATCCACAATCCAGCATCACCGCCAACAATTCACTAGGCTTTACTTCTCATTTACAGTGATAGTCTATTAACTAGCACTGCCACTTTCCTCTTCGACTTCACCACAGGCATCTGTGGCACCTCTAACTGTCACTCTTTCCTTGTACCCTCTCAAGCCTAAAGTTTCTGTAGTGGTGCTCTCTTTTTCTTTCCAAACAGGGATCGTGTTCTATGTGTACTCACTTGCTCCTCTCTATATTTTTATGTGTTTTTCTCTTTTTTTTAATATGTACTGTGTACTTGTGATTCCTTGCCTCTCCTCACATACTTTTTTCTACCTGGAACTTCCTTAATGTCTGCCATTCTGGTGCCTTTTCCCATTTTTGTTGTTGTTTATTTTTAATTTTATTATTGAGAGATTCTTTTGGGGGGCATACTGAGGCTCAAATTCAGAACCTTGTGCTTGCCAAATAAGCACTGTGCTGCTGAGCTATATCCCCGGCCCTTTATTTTTATTTTTAATTGTTCATTGGTACATTTTCGGTGTGCATAATGATCACATCAATCATGGGGTATTTGTACCTGTTAATGAAACATCTTGCTTTTCCCCTACTCCTGTACCTTCCCTTCAACCCCCTTCTTCTTCTTTACAAAAGCTTTGTTTCCATTTTTTCTTCTTACCATTTTTATTTTCCCTTCCTTACTTTCCCCCACCACCATCTCTAATTCCCCTTCCCATTTGAACATTTTCTTCCTATTTCACAATATGTTTGGTCCTTATTTACACTTTGAATATCTCATACAGGAGAAGCAATATGATATTTATACATGTGTGTCTGGTTTATTTTACTTAAGAGTATGTCTCAAGGTACATCCATTTAGCTAAAAATGTCTCAAGATTATCTTTCTTCATGACAGAGTAGTACTCCATTGTATAAAAAACCCACGGGCTGGTGAGATGGCTCAGTGGTCTAAAGCACCTACTAGGAACAAGCTTGGCAAAGCACAGGGACCGCGGTTCGATCCCCCAGCACCACATGCCAGCCAGCCCCGCCCCCAGGTGGGCTGAGCTGGCCACACGCACACACACACACACACTAATAAATAAATAAATGTTTAAAAAAATTAAAAAAAAAAAAAAACCCCACATCTCTTTTGTCCATTCTTCAGTTGATGGGCATTTGGGCTCTTTCTAAGATCTATTACAAGCTATTGCTATAAACATAGGTGTGTATGTATCGCTGTGATATAATTCTTTTGGGAAGATATCAAAAAGAAGAATAACTGGTCGAATAGAGCCTGTAGTCCTAGGGTTTTGAGGAATCTCGGTACTGATTTCCACAGTAGTTGCACTAGTCTGCATGCCCACCAACAGTGGCTAACAGTTCGTTTTTTTTCCCACAGCCTTGCTAGCATTTGTTGTTGACTTCTTGATAATGTCCATTCTTTCTGAGGAGCAGTGGAATCTCAGTATTTTTAATTTTTAATTTCATTTCTCGAATGGCCAGTGATGGTGAACATTTTTCATATACTTATTTGTCATTTCTACTTCTTCATCTGAGAAGTATTATTCTTTTCAGATGACCATCTTTGGATTGGGTCTTTAAATTTGAGGGGTCTGATTTTTTTTAGTTCTTTTTTTAAAAATTATTATTATTATTATTATTTAAATTTATTTATGTGTGTGTGTGTGCGTGTGTGTGTGTGTGGCCAGCTCAGCCCACCAGGGGGGCGGCGCTGCCTGGCATGTGGTGCTGGGGGATTGAACCATGGTCCCTGTGCTTTGCTAAGCTTGTTCTAAGTAGGTGCTTTGGACCACTGAGCCATCTCACCAGCCCCTTTTTTATTTCTTTATACATTCTAGATTTTCTCCTTTTTTTTTTTTTTTTGTAGGACAGGGACTACAGGGTCTCACTACACAGATAGCACTTGTACTGATCCTCCTGCTTTCAGCCTCCCAACCACTGGGATTATAGGTGCACACCATCACACCTAGTCTCCAGTCTCAGTTGCCATTTTAGTGTGCTCTGGCAGCAGGCCGGCAGGCACACCAGGGATCAAACCCCAGTTCCTGCACCTGTCTAAACAGGCACTTTAGTCCACTGAGCTATTTGCCTGGCCCTCTTTTTTAGTTTTTTGAGACAGGGTCTCACTATATAGTCCTGGCTGCTTTGAACTCGTGATTCTCCTGCCTCAGCCTCTTGAGTGCTGAGATTATAGGCATGCACCACCATATCCACCTCTTTCACCCTTTTTAAAGGCTCATAGATCTCTACTCACATCACCCCAGGCTTTTCTTCTCTGGTTTTCTGCAGCTAGTGCCTCTTCAGAGGGCCTTGCTGAGCCTGTTCTTCATAGGCCATCTGAGGGCAATGAGCCACCAACTGCAGCGCTCAAAGAGGATTCAGAAGCTCCCGTTCAAAGGAGGCAGAAGAAACCACGGCCACCTCTTGGTATGTGAAGAAACCACTTAGCTTTATGATCCATCTGTGAAGTGGGGATGTGATAAAAACCTGTTGGCTCTCATTTTCCCCTCATTTCCCATATGTGGTTTCTCTGGCCTTTCATCAGGAGTGTTTCCATGTCTCCTTTGGTCATTTGTGTAGTTTATGAGAAGAAGGACTAGAACATTGAGATCAGATCACAGAGTATATAAGAATTTAGTTAGTGATGAAATAAACATTTCAGGGGCTGGTGAGATGGCTCAGTGGTCTAAAGCACCTACTTAGAACAAGCTAAGCTAAGCAAAACACAAGGACCATGGTTCAATCCCCCAGCACCACACGCCAGCCAGCCCCGCCCCCTGGTGGACTGAGCTGGCCGCACACAATAAATAAATAAATAAATAAATTTAAAGAAAAATGAAATAAACATTTCAGATTAGTAGAGAAAAGTATTGACAATATTATAAGGAAATAGTAGCCAATATTTATGGAATTTTCTGTGTCCAGGCACTGTTCACAAGGTAAACAAAATATTGTGTCTTTTTTTGTTGTTGTTTATCTAATTGCCAGTGTCAGTGTTGATGGGACTGAGTATACTCATACACTGATAAAACACGAACTGACACAGCCTATTCAGGTTTCTAGAAATAGAAATACCTATGATAATTAAATGACATACGCCACAATATTATTTACAAGAATAGAAACAGGTAAATGCCAACTCCTAATAGTATGATTTATCTAATGAGTGGAAACGGGCTGTTAACCCTGATGTGTCAACTTCAGTGGATTAAACCTAGTGGTGAAGCACACAACCTGAGTGTGTCTGGCGGAGCCATGGAAGAGTGTTTACATGTACACACAGTGAGAGGAGAGGAAGTGTGTAGCACTAGTAGCAGTGACAGGCTTTTGTTGTTGTTTTGTTTTTGAAAAAGGGTCTCACTATGTAGTTCAGGCTGGCCTCAAACTCATGGTGATCCTCCTGCCTCAGTCTCCCAAGTGCTGGGATTACTGGCATGCACCGCCACACCTTGCTTCAATGATAGGTGGTTTTTTTGTTTTGTTTTGTTTTGTTTTGTTTTTTGGCGGAACTGGGGATTGAACTCAGGCCCTTGTGCTTGCCAGGGAAACGCTTATTCTACTGAGCCATCTCCCCGGCCCTCAGGCAGGGTGATTTTTATTTACTTCATTTTTGTTGTCCTGAGGGCATTCGGAGCAAAAAAAAAAATCTTTATTCATTTTTGTTTTATTTATTCTTCATGTACAGCATGTATAACTTTCATAATAATTATAAAAAGATAAAAGTTAGACTGTCAGATTAGTTATCTTTATAACATCATTGAATAATTTTTGCAAATTACTTTTCCTAATTATTTGTCCTTTTGAAAAACAGCTGGCCGTGATTGGATGGAGGAATTATAGTAGTAGAGGGACTTCAACAAGAGAAGTTGGAGAGTTCCACACAGGGACACGGGGCAGTGGGTTCCCCTGGTGCCTGGCCTGAGTGTGAAGAGGAGGCAAGAGTGGCAGAGGCAGAAAGAAGAAGAGACGGGAATCGTTCAGTGACATGCTCTGCCTCCTTGAAATGAAGCGATTGATTACATCACTGGCATGAAATGTAGTTTAATGAAACTACCCTCTTAGTGATCCATTAGACTACCCATTAGAGTACAAATTGAAAATTGAGATGGACACTAAGATCTAGTTTTATAATTCATGAAAAGTATGTGCAACAGAGGTGACCATTTGTAGAAAACTCAGGACCTAACTAAGCTTAGGCAATGAGCACCTCTCACTGCCACTCCAGCCTTGCCAGTCTAGCTTTCTGTATTTTAGAATTTAAAGTTTGTGAGTTTTTGTTCTGTTTTGTTCAGAACATGTTAGGCTTTGTTCTTTATGTTTGTCTTTCCAACCCAGGGTGTATTTTATTTAAATAGGATTTGAAGGGGCTGAAGGGGTTGAGGCATTGTGGGGAGCCAGAGCTTCTAGGAAGGTAGGGAAAGTGGGAAGGCCCTGTTGACCTGTTTACACTCTCTGCCTGACCTTTGTATGACCCAGCGAGGTATATGACTGCTGTTCCTACAAAGGCTTTTAAGTAGCATTTGGAAACTTAAGATGGTAAGTAGTTCCCTACATGGATAGGAAACTTCCCCAAAATTATACTGGGAGCTCACTTGCATTTGTGCAATGTGGTTTATGTTCAGTACTTGCTTCCACTCTGGGAATCTGAAATTTTGGTCTGTACATAGGCCTACGTGATTACCCTCTAACAAAAACTTTGGGTGCTGAGTCTCTAATGAGCTTCCTAGGTAGAGAGCTTGACTCTGTGTGTCAGAATATGCTCTTCCTGCTCGCTTGCACTGAGGGGGTGTTGGACATGTACCTGGTTTCATCTGGAGTTTGCACTATCACTCTGCCATAGTGCATGCTCCTTTAATGCCAGCTACTTAAGAGGCTGAAACAGGAGGGTCCAAGATTGAGACCAGCCTCGAATTTGATCCATCGACTTTTTCTTTTGCTGATTTTTGCCTTATATCTTCTTGATATAATAAAGTAACCTTGAGTGTAATTTCTTTTGAGTCCTGTGCATCCTTCTAGCAAGTCGTTAAATCTGGAGGTAATCCAACCCTGCATTACCTTTTATTAACCCTTTATATATTGTTTGGCCTTGCGATTTCAAATTACTTATTGAGAGTTTAACTGTATGAAATTTTAAAAACTAGAAATTTGTAAGATAGTGAAACATTTTGGCCTTGTTAAAACTTCTATGATCTCTTGCCTTATAAAAGTCCTATATATTACTTTTATCTATCTTACAGTCATTTGAAAACATAATTTGTTTTATTTTCAGAGCGTGAGACTTCCTTTACTCAAAAGAAGACCTCTAGTCCATCTTTATTACAAAATGAAAATGGTATTAATGTGGACCCAGCTGAGGAGGCAGTTACTCAAAAACCTCGAAGGAAGGCAAGGTAATAATTTATTCTTCTAAATATTCTCCAGGGTTGCTTAGGTGTTTACCTCAGAGCTCCCAAATGTAGCTTCTCAACAGGTTTTATAAGATACTGTGTCTGTGTCTAGGACAAGTACTATTCCAAAATACAGATAAGCCCATCCCATAGTATATTTGAAAAGAGTAAAATCCACAGAATTCTTAAAAAAATTAACGTGGTATATAAAGTTAAAACCTAAAGAGCCATCTCTAAAAAGAACAAAACAGGGGCCGGCCAGATAGCTCAGTGGATTAAAATGCCTGCTTAGGCAGATGCTAGAGCCGGGGGTTCCATCCCCAAGCCTGGGGTGCTGGCTCCATCCCCAGGGCATGCTGAGATAGCGATTGAGACTGGGCATGGTGATGCATAGCTGTAATCCCAGTGCTTGGGAGGCTGTATACAGGAGGATCACTACAAGTCCAATCTATGTAGTGAAACCCTGTAGACACTGTACTAAATACATTTTTTAAAAAAGAACAAAACAATGAAAAATTTTAGGTAAGAAGCAAAAAATTAGACTTAGCAATAGAGATTTAAAAATTGAAGACAATAAAATAGGCTGCTCTGATTTATTTCTTCATGTTAGCAGAATTTGAATTACAACTAGTTCAACAATAAGTAAAACTGTTTTAGTCTAGGAAGGTAAGTCTCAAATAAGATAGAATGGCATACTTTAAGAGATACTATCTCATAAACTTATTGACATTGTTTGTATGTGAAAATGACCCTGTGAACAGTGATCAGTTTATATAATCATATAATTTAAGTCTGGGCAGATCTTGTTGAGTCACTGCATTTTCCAAATGAGAAAACTGAGGCCCACTGAGGTCCAGGCAACTTGGCTTACAGAACAGTTAGTAGGTCCACTTCAGCCAGCCCAGTGCTTGATTCCACAACCATAATACACTCATGGGCAGTTTCTTATGTGGGTGCATGAAACCGCAAGAATTATCCATTTTTCCTAATTTTCCCTCATTACAGGAAGACCAAGCAAGCACAGCTACAGTATGCCAATGAGCTAGGAGTAGAAGATGAAGACATAATTACTGATGAGCAAAGAGTTCCGGAACAACAGTGTAGATTCACTGCACCCACTGGAATTAGCCAGCCTGTAGGCAAAGTATTTGTAGAAAAAAGTCGTAAGTAGTATCTTGCTTTGGAAAAACAATCTCTTTATAAGGTACACAGGATATCCAAATTAATGAAATAATTAAAAACATGGACAAAAACATATAAACCAACTAGTCATCATACTTTTTATTTGTAGGGTGAGAAACTGGAAACGTAAAGGTAAAACAAGAGGAGAATGATTTCAGAAATCTGTGGCTTGTCTGTATAATATTCTGCACTGTTAAATATGTAGGGAGAATTTTTCATTTCATGGGAAGAGTGTAAGGAAAAATGAAATACAGTTAGATCTCGCCTATAAAAAAATGCAGGCCAGGGAGATGGCTCAGTAGAATAAGTGCTTCCCTGGCAAGCACAAGGGCCTGAGTTCAATCCCTGGTTCCGCAAAGAAAAAAAAAAAAAAAATTAAAAATTTAAAAAATGCAAAGAACAAAAGACTCAAAAGAAATAAGAAAATAATAATGCTGGTTGATTCTGGGTTTGGGATTGTGAGTGATTTTAAAAATCTTACCCCAGGGGGCCCGCCCATTAGCTCAGTTGTTTAAGTGCCTGCTTAAAGGAGGCAGTCAGTCTCTGGGAGTGGTGGTTCCATTCCCAGATACTCAAGGCAACCCAGACGAGCGCTGCTGGAGGTCAATGTGGAGCCGCCAAAAAAAAAAAAATCTTACCCCATCTCCTCCCATTTCCTAATATTTTGTTGTATTTGTCCAGTTTTGGGCAGTTGGTAGTAGCTGTGATAGTAGCCAGGTAGTGATACAAATGCTGCAAGTAAAAGTGAAAGAGGAAGGGCTGGCCAGATAGCTCAGCAGATTAAAGTGCCTGCTTAGGCAGATACAGGGCTTGGAGGTTTGATCCCCAGCCTGCTGTGCTGGCCCTACCCCCAGGGCACCCTGAGAGGGTGGTTGAGACTGGGCAAGGTGGCATGCACCTATAACCCCAGCGCTTGGGAAGCCGAAAACAGGAGAATCACTACAGGTCCAATCTGTATAGTGAGACCCTGTAGACCCTGCACTAAATTAAAAAAAAAAAAAGAGAGAGAGAAAATACATGTTGGGACTACTAATTTTTTTTTTTTTTTTTTTTTTTTTTGCGGAACTGGGGATTGAACTCAGGCCCTTGCGCTTGCCAGGGACACACTTATTCTACTGAGCCATCTCCCTGGCCCCTGAGACTACCATATTAAGTAAGAAACACAGCATGGTAGCTATATAGGAAAATGTTTCTGATGTGCAGCATATACTGGTTATAAATTGAACTTGCAAGTTACTTTAGCTCAGGCTGCTACAAAAAATATCATAGACTGCTTCAACAATACCTTCGTTTCTCTCAATTCTAGAAGCTGAGAAGTCAAGATGGTGCTGGTAGACCTTGGTTCTTAGTGATAGTTCCTTCTGGGCTTACAAATGGGCACTGTCTTCCTATAT
The DNA here is from genome assembly GCF_000260255.1 of Octodon degus. NCBI lineage: Eukaryota > Metazoa > Chordata > Mammalia > Rodentia > Octodontidae > Octodon > Octodon degus. The sequence continues at coordinate 200,194 of NW_004524601.1, forward strand.
CTTCAGATGGCAGAGTGTGCTGGTGTCTCATCCCTTTAAAAAAAAAAAAAGACGCTATTCCAATCAGGGAGCTCTACCCTTTTGACATTGTGTAAACTGAATTAGCTTTCAGGTGTAACACCTCCAAACAGCATCAAACTGGGGATTAGAGCTTTACCATAGGAGTTTTGGGAGACACGTTCAGGCCACCACACAGTGTTTTAAGAAAAATCTGTACAAAGCATGATCAGCTTTTGTTCTCCCCCAGGAGATATACTATGGATATATTGCCTAAAAAACTCTAAAACATATTAGTCCTTAAAATCAACAATTTCTATCTTGTGTAAATGGTTTTAGAATTCTGTTTCTCTAAGGTCCTATCTCAGGGATCATGGAATTCTCTCCCAGTTAGAAGGGTCCTGTGGTTAGAGAGCCTGCTGACCCCGCCCAACTCACAGTTGGTCAATGCAGATCTAGGACTTGCACTGTGTTTCATAGTTTTCTCATGCAGTGCTTTGAGCAGCATGCCACCTGCCCATTGTATGTAGTCCAGTCTCTTTTCAAGCAATATCAGACAGTCTTCATTTTCTTCTTCTCAACACAAATTTTGCTACTCAAGTAATAACAATAAAATGAGACAGTGGTTTGTTGTCTGTTAAGGTGTTTCAGGAAAAAAAAGATTTGTTCATTCTCCAACACACCTGCCAGCTGGGTTTGGTGAGGTTGTGGGGACCTTTCTTGTTTCCAGAGAGTCCCTGGATTTCTAGTCGATGTTGACATGAGCTCAAGTGCTGACACTTAAGCTGATAACTTTTGGGGAATCTTAATACAAGTTTATGAAACACCACATTTCTTTGCTCTCAATACAGAAAGCTAGAGGCATTTGCACCATTATACTTCTAAAGTCTCTGGCTGGGTATGGTGGCACATAACTGTAATCCCAGCACTTGGGAGACTGAGGCAGAAGAATCAAAATCATAAGTTTGAGTCCTGCCAAGGCAATTTAGCGAGACACTGTCTCAAAATAAAAAGGACTAGGGTGTATGTCTGTGTGAAGAACCTGGGTCAATCTCTAGTACCACAAAAAAGTCTAAATTAGAATTTTGTAGACTGTGTCATGTTAAAAGTTGAGTTGAGGGTCGGCCAAATGGCCCAGCGAATTAAAGCACCTGCAAGGAGGCACAGGGGCCAGAGGTTCAATCCCCAGGCCTGTGTCAGCCCCACCCCACAGTGTGCTGAGTCGGCAATTGAAACTGGTTGTGGTGGCGCACGCCTGTAATCCCAGCTCTTGGGAGGCTGTAAACAGGCGGATCACTACAAGTCCGATCGAGTAGTGAGACTCTTAACACCCTGTAGACCCCTCCCTAAACTACAAAAAAAAAAGTTGAGTTGAACATTCATTATTATATTTCATAAATTTCTAAACATGTTACTTTAGCATCAATTTTAGCTGAGAAGACAATGCCTTAACAATGCTTATATTTTTAAAAGATGATGAAAGAGTGTGTTTAAGCAACACAAAAAGCACTGAGTTGAGTTTTTAAATAGAAAAACAGCAAACTTTCTTAGCTGAGACTTCTTAAGTGTGGATTAATGGTTTCCCTGTTTTTTTGTTTTATTTTGTTTGTATTTTAGGATAGGGTCTACAGGGCTCACTGCATAGATTGGACTCATAGTGATCCTCCTGTTTTCAGCCTCCCAAGTGCTGGGATTACAGACATGAGCCACCACACCCAGTCTCAATCACTGTCTCGGTGTACTCCGGGGGCAGGACCTGGCATGGCACACAAGGGATCAAACTCCTGGCCCCTGCATCTGCCTAAGCAGGCACTTTAATTCACTGAGCTATTTGGCCAGCCCAATGGTTTCCCTGTTGCTCTTTGCTGGTAATTGCATATATTATGCCTTCTTAGGGCGATTCCAGGCTGCTGATCGTTCAGAATTGATAAAGACCACAGAAAACATAGACGTGACCGTGGACATGAAGCCATCCTGGACCACCAGAGATGTGGCACTTTCCGTGCACCGAGCTTTCAGGTGACAGCCTCACTGGGTTTCACAATTTAAAATTTTAAAATGTCCTGGTCATTCAATACTGTTACCAAAATTAAAACTAAAAATGGCATGTAGGTATATTTTTAAAACATTGCATTGAAGTTAAATGACCTGCCTATCAGCATGAGTAAAAAGAAAAGGTTTTGTGCTGGGAGGCCATCCATGGAGAGCACTTGCGGAGCCTGTGTGACCCTAAGCTGTGGGGAAACAAGGTTCTTCTCATCTTTCCTCACATTAGATTTTATTGTTCTATGTGAAGAGGTTTTAAAAATTGTTTATCCTTTTACTCTAGTAACTCATTTCTGGCAGTTAACTGTCATCCATGCAGGATGATTGGTCTCTTCTCTCACGGCTTCCTGGCGGGCTGTGCGGTTTGGAATGTTGTTGTGATCTATGCTCTAGCAGGAGAGCAGCCCCTGAATGTCTCCAACCTACTGCAGCAATACAAGACCTTAGCATATCCATTCCAGAGTCTCCTGTACTTGCTTTTGGCTCTAAGTACAGTTTCAGCTTTTGACAGGTAAGACTTGTGCATGCAGATTCTTCTAATTTTCCTCAGGAGAAAATGCTAAGACATGTCACTAACTTGACTATTTTCAAATAGAATTTCAGATTATTAATATTGCTTTTAATATGATTTCATTTCAGTCTTTGCATTAAGGTGACCTTTCCTAACTTAGTTACATCTCCAAAAACCATGGGTCTTTCTTTCTTTCTTTCTTTCTTTCTTTCTTTCTTTCTTTCTTTCTTTCTTTCTTTCGTTTGTTTATTTGGTACAGGGTCTCCCTGTGCAGCTCAGACTTGTAGTGACCCTCCTGTCTCAGCCTTTTCAGTGCTAAGATTATAGGTATGTGCCACCATGGCCAGTTTCAGTGAGACATGTAGTACTGGGAATCAAACCCAGGTCTTTGCTCTCACAAGGCAGGTGCTTAGACTGCTGAGCTATCTCCCCAGCCAAAACATCACATTTTAAGTGAGGTCATGTTTACATATACCAAAGGTTATAACTTCAGTATATTTTGAGGGAGATAGTACAGTTCAACCCTTAAAAGAAAAAAAAAAAAAAAAAAGACCCAGCGAGATAGCTCAGCAGACTAAGCACCTGCTTAGGCAAGTGCAGGGAACAGGGTTCAATCCCAGCCACTACATGCTGAGATGGTCCCAGCCCCAACCCCAGGTGCACTGAGCTAGCCATCGAGACCTGGTGTGTTGGTGCACGGCTGTAATCCCAGCCCTGGCAAGGCTGAAAGCAGGATGATCACTATGAGTCTAAGCTGCACAGTGAGGCCCTGTACCAAAATAAAAAACAACAACAACAAAAAAAATACAAACAAAAAAAATTTTCTTGCTTCATGATATGGGTAATAGAAAAAAGAAGGAGCAAATGGATTTTGTAGATCAGGTTTAATTTGTTTTCTCAGGGTGTCCTAATTCCAATGTAGTAACCTAATAGAGTCCTCTAGTTAGATAACATTATATGGTCTTTATAAGCAAGGTAGTCATTTGCATGCAGGGATAAACCGTATCAAGGTGTAAATCATAGCTGTAAAGACTTGTGATATAAAGAATCCCCCCTACCTGGGCCATGACCTATGCTGGTCTGGGCCACTCCCTGTCACTCACATCACTTCCTGTCCTGTGAGTGGCATAGAGTTAGGTCTCCAGGAGCAGCGAAGACCCTGTGTGACCTGTGCAGGGGGAGGAAGTGGGGAGAGGCCTGGGCTTCGTTTTCCTTATGAGAATTGAGTGCCTGAAGATCTGAGGTGGAGCCGTGCACCTTTCTTCCCTCCAGCTGTAGTAATTTGTCTTTAGCAAAATCAGTCCCTGGTCCCAGAAATGTTGTAAGCCACTGCTGTCATAATCTGTGGGAGCAGCAGAATAAAGAATTAGAGTCAGAAATGTGAGTGAGTGTGACAGAATTTACAACTACCCCTAATAAGAAGCTTTTCTGTTTTCTAGAATTGACTTTGCTAAGACATCAGTAGCAATCCGAAATATTTTTGCCTTGGACCCAACAGCTTTAGCATCTTTTTGTAAGTCATGTATAAGTTTACTGTAATTCTGAACCAGGAAATATGATTTTTATTCTTAAGTTTTGTATTAGTTTTATATTATATTCTTTATAGAAGTTTAGTGAATTTATAATTAAAAACATGGAAGGCATAATTTTGATAGTTAATTTTTTTATCAGAGGTTCATTTAAATAATCTTTCCGAGTTTAAGGCCCTGAGTTCAATCCTCAGCATCAACGATAAATTTTGATTTGTTTTACATTAGTTAATTTTTAGCTGTTTTACATTATATTTGGCAATAAACATATTCAACTGGTATGACCTCTCAGTAATAAATACTATTTTACATCCTTTCATAATTTACAATATATTTTGTTATGAGAATATTAATAAAAGTACTTTGGGGACCTTAAGTAATTTAATTTCTTAAAAGGTGGTCTAGGTTCTCAGTTCTAATGATAAGATGGTGAGTAGCTCAAAAGGTCCTCAGTGCTTGTATTTTTGAGAAATAAGACTATCTCTTGAAATTGATGAATTGAATTTCTTTTATATCATCATCTACTGAAGTAGGTTACTTTTGACCTTTTTAATCTATAAATTCAAAATAAATTGGATTTCTAAAAATTATTAATTAATAATTTCATTTTTCTGCTTTTTCAGTGTACTTTACTGCTCTTATACTGTCTCTGAGTCAGCAAATGACAAGTGACAGGATCCACCTGTACACGCCTGCTAACAGCAGCCTCTGGTATGAATTCAGGCCGTGGTAACGCTTGTTAGTGGCAAAGCCGCAACAGTGTAGTACTGGCACTGGTACTTTTCCCTCTGTTCTTGTTCATGCTTTCATCTGTAAGTAATAATGTAGGCCCCGCTTAATTTTTTTTTTTATTTTTTGCGGAACCGGGCATTGAACTCAGACCCTTGCATTTGCCAGGGAAGCGTTTATTCTTCTGAGCTATCTCCCCAGCCCTCAGGTCCTGTTTAAATTCTAAAAATATTTTCTATTTGCTTTGCTTGAGGAACTATTACTTTGTATTCCTGCACTATTTAACAGATTGTCTTCTTTTCACAAATTCAGTGTTGCAGAACTGCCCCCTCTGTAGCCCCAGTTGAGACAGTAGGGGAAGGGGCTGGTCAGAGGCAGAGCCATGTGGTGCTGGGAGGGTGGGCGGAGAAAGCCATGTATGCTGTGTGGTGGCCAGGCAGGAAGCTGCGGGGCAGTTGAGGTTCAGGGAAAATTCAGACAGGGAGCTGGGGCTTCTGTCTTTTGTTTTGTGAGTGGCTAGTGAATAAGTTAAGAAATAAAGGAAAGATGCTTAATTGAAGAAGGGAAACTTAGGAAATCTTTTTGGGAATACTAACTGTCCATTTATGGTAATTTGCAGAGCATATCTATTTAGAGTTCAAGTAATACTTCTTTTCTCCTGGAAAATTATGTTTTATTTTGTACTTGTTGTTTCTCTAAGACTATTTTTTTTTTTTTTTGCGGAACCGGGGATTGAACTCAGGCCCTTGCGCTTGCCCAGGAAGCGCTTATTCCACTGAGCCATCTTCCCGGCCCCCTAGGACTATTTTTTTAAGTTCATAAAATAGATGTATTTTGATATATGAACTAAAATGATATTTCTAACGACCATTTCTGTACCTCTAGGGCAGCAGGAATCGAGGAACAGATTCTGCAGCCATGGATTGTGGTGAATTTGGTGGTGGCTCTTCTAGTGGGATTGTCTTGGCTATTTTTATCTTATAGGCCAGGCATGGATCTTAGTGAAGGTATTAAAGAAAAATACTGTAAGAGCATCCTGAATATTCTCTAATGATTTTATAAATTCTCTTATAATATCTCAACAACAAGCCAGGCATGATGGTATACATCTGTAACCCCAACACTGAGGAGGCTGAGGCAGAAACATCTCAGTGAGTTCAAGGCCAACCTGTGCAACATAGTACATTCAGGACCAGCCTAGATTACACAGTGAGGCCCTGCCTCAAAAAAAAAAAGAAAAGGTGTATATAAAATACAACTTCAGAAGAAAGAATGAAAATAAGGTGATACCACCAAATGGCAGAAGCAGGGGTCCTAAAAAGCCAGATCTGGATATTGACTAAGGAGTCTCTTGTCCTTAAACCTTTAGGTCGTGCAGACAAAGCCTGTTCTTCACCAGTCTCCATCATCTTCTGCTTTAAGTATCTTAATTTTGAAATAAATCATGCTTAATTTGTGTAGTCTGTCTGCCCAACGCATACTCAAGTGAATTCTTCTTTTCTCCTCTACTTGACACAAATGCTTAACTCTCCAGAGATTATTAGTTACTAGAAGCGTTTAGTTCCAACCCTCACATGTCCAGTACCCAGCAGGATGCACTGGCCCCTGGGGCACCTGGGAAGAGTCCTGTCGGTAGTGTGTGGTCTGCCTTCAGTGCCTTGGCAGGGCCGTGTCTGTCCAGGACATTGTGTTTCCTCCACAGTGGTAGACACTTTCAGCTTGGAATCTTTCTTAGGGATATTTTCTGGACTTTGATTATGATTTTAAAGTATTTTATTTAATCTTAGGCTTTATCTATTTGGTGTTTTTCTCTCACTTGGTCTAATTTTCAGTTATTTACTGAATTTTTCATCTAATTACCTATATCAGAAGACTTTATTACTAGATCCTTAAAATCTTCTTTTGCTATATTTCTTGGCATTTCAGTAAATTGCATTGTCTGTGCTAAATAATAGTTTACTGATAAAAAATGTCAAGTAATAACATTCTGTGCTGTGGTTGGGCCTGAAATCACATTGACTGGCTTCTGCAGCCTTCAGTCTAAATCAGTCTGTCACCTGCTAAACAGTTCCAGAAACCTGCTCTCCTAGGGCTTGGTGAGTCACATGACTTCTTGTCATTCAAAAATGTTAATGAACATGAAGTAAATATGAGGATAATGTCTACCCTGTAGGATTGTTTCCATGAGTAATGAGATTACACATTCATGATAACCTAGTACACACCTACTGGTACTTTCATGTCCTTCTTCTGTGTCTGTCCCCAACATTTCAGATTATTTTTCACTATAGAAATGGACCTTGTAGCTGTTCAGTAATCTCAGGTTCTCTGAGTGTCTTAAATTTCCTGGAAATTTTCTCCATTGCATGTTTTATTTTTCAGGGTTTGTAATAATACCTTTAAAGCTTGAATATTTTAACTTGTAGAATATGTACATTTGTTATGTGCACAGCCTTTAAGTCAGGTTTAACTGTCAAGAATTCATGCTTGTATTTGAGGGTTTTCTGTTGTTGTGTAGTGTGTCAGTATTTCAAGAGACCATTCCTAACTAAGCTGTAAAACTCTTTGAGGCACTAGGAAGCAATTTTAAGTATGATCTGTTCATTTTCTTCTCCAGAATTAATGTTTTTCTGTGATGTGGAAGAGTACCCTGATAAAGGCATCAAAGCCTCTTCGTAGTATCAACTCATCTGCAGAGGAGTAATGACCCAGTATTTTTCTCACTTTTCAAAAAAAAGCATTTTATAAGATATGTGTGTGTATATATATGTACACAATTGATTAATCCTGAAAAATTTCTCAAGATTATAGAAGAATGTTAAAATTCAATCTTTAATTTACGTGAAAACATTAATTTCTTCGGCCTTAGGATATTAATGATAAAAGAGAGAATGATGTAGAAACCAGCAGATAAAAGTGTTTATTTCCTGCTCTCCCTAATTGTTGTTTTCATAATTAGTATCTTAAAAAGACTTAATTCAAAAAAATTCCTCATTTCAGTGTCACACAGTATATGCCAAATTTAATTACAAATTTAGAGAATAGAAGGTAAAAAAGAAAAAAATAACTTCATTGTTCTGTTATTTCCTTGCTGAATAAATTGAACTATAAAATTTGTCTTTTCTGAATCCAACTTAGTAGTTCTGTGTCATATGATAATTATCATGTAGTTTTAAGATGTGTATTACTTTATGGCTAATGAAACAAATTGATCTTTAGTTTGAAGGTTTTTATGACTTGAAAGTTTTATTTCTCTCCAAAATCTATAGCAGGGCTCCTCATCTGTGTGCACATCAGAAACATTCAGGGACATAACTTATAAATGTGTAGCAGGAGTGACGGAACCAGGTGGAAGCCCCTGATGGGTCTCTTCAGAGCTCTCTTCTGATTGGCTGCTTTGTTTGAGTAAGAGGAAATGTGAGCCAAAAACCTCTTTCCTTACTGTTGGTCAGAAAGATCTTTGGCAGGGCAGAAACCCTGCTCCTGAGGTGTGGCACTGGAAAAGCTGTCTTCAGAGCTATATCCTGTGTTTTGTCAGCTGGCAACTCTGAAACCCGACAGCTCAGAACAATGGCAAGACATGCTGAGGAAGGAGTCACTCAAAGGCTGTGGACCTAATCAGTAGAACTGTGAGGCCTGGATGTTGTAGAACAAGGAGGACGGACAAGTTGATGGTAGAACAGGTACCCTGAGTTAAGTTTAGATTTGGTGCAAGCACATTTTGGGAATGTCTTTTTTTCTCTCTAAGGCTGGAGCTGTTGAATAGAGGTTACTTCTTCTGTCAGAACTGAATCCACTAGCAATTCTGAAGTCATCCTGCCAGTTCTGGTTTTCACTGTAGTCACCAGAGGTTCACATATGACAGCACACTGTTGGGGAAGTTCATAATCCTCCCCATCTGCATGTTGCAGAGAAGCCATGCTCATCAGACCTGAACTTGCTGCACAGGAACAGTGTCATCAAGGAACAGTATTGGAATGCTGCCACCAGTGTGGGGGATTGTGGGAGCTGTTCAGTGTCTACCAAATAGGTCCTAATCCCTGAAATAGGAATATACTGCCTTACACAGCAAAAAAGATACAAATGTGATTAAGAGTTTGAACCTTGGGGCCGGGGAGATAGCTCAGTGGAGTAAGTGCTTCCCTGCCAAGCTCAAGGGCCTGAGTTCAGTACCCAGTTCCACAAAAAAAAAAGTTTGAATCTTAAAGTGAGAGTATTCTGCATATTACCGAGGTGTGCTGGTGTAATCTTGCGAACCTCAGAAGCAGAACCTTCCATATCTGTGGGCAGAGAAAGCTGTGTCAGAAGGTTGTGATGGTACTGACTTTAAGATGGAGGGTGCAATAAACCAAGGATGTGGGCGAGCTCTAGAAGCTGAGAAAGACTCTTGGCGAACGGCCAGCAGAGAAGCAGAAACAGTTCTCTCAGTCCCGTGACTGCAAGGAATTGAATTCTACCCATGTTCCAAGTAAGCAAGGGAGCTAATTCTTCTGCAGTACCTCCAGAATGGGATGCAGCTCTGTGAGAACCTTGCTTTGGCCCATTGATATATGGATTCAGCTTGACATACAGAATTGTAATGGCAAATGTGTATTGTGTAAGCTGCAATATTTGCTTCTACATTTTTTTTACAGGTATCACAAAGAACCATTTTATTTGAAATATAACAGCACAGATATAAACTACATGTAGTAAAAAAAGAACTTAGTATATAACCATTTACATAGTAAGTCACTTTATCTCTTTATAAAGATAACAATACAGATATCCTTATCCACCTTTTTTGCCTGGAATTCCAAAACCCTCACCACTGCCAACACCAACCTTCACCCTGGGAGCCAGACCCCACCGCTGGCTTGATTCAGTTACAACTCCCCCTCAAACTGGTGCTATGCTTGTGTGACTCCACAGATAATGGCCACAGACACAAGTAAGTCCCAGGCAAGTTATAATACTAACGTTTACCTAAGAAAAGCAGCAACAAAGACAAAATTAGACTGGAAATTGTTAGAAAAGCAACAGGAAGATTTTTAAAAATGCCTCCAGTTTGAATCAGGAGTAAGTTGGCCTTTAGCTGGTGGTCTCATCAGCTTTGCAGAACTCTGAAAGTTTTGCTATAATCTTTGCAAACTGAAGAATCTGCAATAACCATGTTCATTTGAAAAAAAAAAAAATACCATGTCTTTCATGTTTATGCAGCCATTTCCCAAGTTACTCTAAACTTTGTCACTCAAGGGCAGCAGGCAGATGATTAGGATGTATTCACAGTTGATGCATTTCCAAAAAATTTTCCATGAAGGCAGCCAGCTTCTTAGCATCTTCAACTGTGACGGCATTATACAGAGAAACCCAGGTGCCTCCCCCAGACCTGTGTCCTTTCCAGATCATACTGAGCTCAAGTGCTTTCTCCAGGAATCCTTTCTCCAGCACATCATCCCCTTTGGCGCTGCCCATGCGAAAGGGAGTGTCCATCCTGCTTCTATTCTGTGGCTCCGTGGGACACACAGAACCCTCGAGATTGATCAGTAATGTCACAAATCATCTTGGATTTGATGGAGCTGAGCTCCATGCCTGCTGTCGCACCCTTGATCTTAATCCACTCCAAGACCAGGCATATGACATAGATGCTTCTATTCTGTGGCTCCATGGGACACACAGAACCCTCGAGATTGATCAGTAATGTCACAAATCATCCTGGATTTGATGGAGCTGAGCTTCTCTATGCCTGCTGCCCTGCCCTTGATCTTAATCCACTGCAAGACTGGGCCCATGACATAGATGCTGAAACATGGAGGGGTGTTGTACAGTGAGTTGTCTGCAGCCTGCACTTTGTGCTCCAGCACTGAGGGGCACTCCCTGAGGGCAGACCCCCACAGGTCCTCTCGGGCAATCACCATGACCCCAGCACAGCCGACGTTCTGGGCACTAGCAAAAATCACACCAAACTTGGAAACATCCATCGGTGTGGACAGGAAGTTGGAGGACATGTCACAGACGAGTACTGCTCCCTTGACATCAGGGATGAAGTCAGACTCCACACCCTGCACAGTCTCATTTGCACAGAAATACACATAGGAGGCTTCTGGGTTGAGGGTTCAAGTGCCTGGATCTGGAATTTTGGTGTAACTCCCAAGTTTAGGGTGGATGACATTTATAGTCCCAAACTTCTTAGCTTCTTCTGCAGCCTTAGCCGACCACGATCCTGTTACCATGTAGTCTGTACACCTTCCAGCTTTCAGGCCAGTCAGGTTTAGGGGGACAGCAGTGAACTGGCCACACCCACCACCTTGCATAACAATCCCTTTGTAGTTGTCTGGCACAGTTAACAAGTCTTGCACGAGATTCTGTGTTCCCAATAATCTGGCCAAAATCTGATGACCTGTGACTCATTTCAAGAACGCTAATACCAACTCCTTTGTAGTCTAATAATGCTTTTTGCAACTCCAGTAACACCAAGTGTGGCACCCCGAAGCAAGTTGACCACTTGCTTCGGGGTGTCCATGGCATGGTGGGGCAGGCGACAAGCGGGAGAGACTGCAGTGCATTGACCTACTTCTACATTTTAAAGAATAAAGAGTCCTAGAGTTATTATTGAATGTAGTTAGGGAAGGTGGCTACACTGATACTTTCATGGGCCTAGTTCCCTTTGAATTCTTTTGGATGAGGAAAATATGGCCCAAGGTTCATATCCCCTGCTGAGTCCAGCAAACCTAATACTGAAGGTGAACTTGCACATATCCTTCATCAGGGACAAACCAATGGTGTCTGTCAGAGACTCATTTGGCCATGATGATTGAGAAGCATGAAAAGTTAGCTGCAAATGAATGTCTCTAGGAGGCAAGGAGTAAAGTCCTAAGGACTAGCTCTAGGCAAATTGCTAACTTGAGAATATCAGAGCTGTTGAATCTTAGTCTCAGAATGAGGCCAAGCTTTGCGGAGCACAAAACTTAAAAAATAAATAAAACATAATACCTACTTTCTAGAGGTTTAGAAGCTAATTAGCTACAGAGAGGAATAGGAATGGAAATATGTAGGGAAGTTGTGTGTGGGGTGTGAGTAGGTGCTTTAATAGGATGAATGGAATTTCTACTGGTGGAAATGGAGCCCAATAAAAGGATATACAGGCAAATGAGCTCTGAGGGCTTTTTATTTGGAAATTATCAAAAATGTGGAAAGGCAGCATATCCACAATTTGGTCAGTGTAGACATAATTGTTAAATGTTTCGCATTACTTGGCTAGACATGGCAGTGCATGTCTGTAATGCCAGAGCTCTGAAAGGCTGAGGCCAGAGGGTCTGAGGTTGGAGGCCAGGCTTGTCAATTTAGTGATTTACCGAGACCCAGTCTCAAAAAGCAAAAAGTGCTGGGGAAGTAACTCAGGTTTGTGGGAGGCCCTGAGTTCAGTCCAGTCCTTGTAATCCCCAGTACTAGCAAAAGAAAAAAAGAATCATTTGATTTTTCTTAGTATATTCTTTTAAAACTTTTGAAAAAGCTGGGTGTGGTAGCACATGCCTGTAATCTGAGCACTCACAAGATTGAGGGAGAAGAATCACCTTAAGATCAAGGTGGGCCTGAGCTACTGTGTTGTTTACTTTTCTCTCATTGCTGAGACAAAACACCTGACTCCCCAAATTAAGGAAGAAAAGGTTTATTTAGCTCATGGTTTGTGAAATTCTCAGTCTATAATCAACAAGCCCCAAGGCAAGGTGGCATGGTACTGGGGCAACAGTTCAAGGTGGCAGAGGCAGCAAAAGCAAAAGGGGAGAACAAGCCTCTTCCCTTATATTGAAAGCAAGCTACTACCCTTTAGGACAGGTATACATAGCACTTGGGCCATCTCCATCCCCCTCTCTTGCAGTCTCAGTATGTTCTGTTTTGACATCTCGATTTTCTGTAGGATTATTCCCATCCTTGCCATCAGTTTTTCCGTTTGGGTACTTTCTCTCCCTTTGCAGGGGCCTTTTTGGGCTTGGGCTTGGGCTTGGGCTTTGGAGGAGCTGGTAAAGCAGACAACCTTGCAGCTCTCTGTGGTTCATCCTTCACCTTGGCTGTGTCTCGTTTATCATCCCCTTCAGCCTTTCTCAGGCATGGTGGCGGCGGCGGGAGGCAGGCGCTAGACATGAGATGCAGCCATGCCTAGCTTTGGGCTGCCCTGGCACTTTTCTTCACACTGCTCCAGTATGGCCATTTTTACAGTGTTGGTTCTTCCTATCCAGGAGCAAGAAATATCTTTCCATTATGTGAAATCCTCTTTGATCTCTTTTCAAGAGTACTGTAATTTTTACTGTGTAAATCTTTCACTTTGTGAAATTTATTCCTAAGTTCTTTTTTTTTTGGAAGTTATTGTGAAGGTTGTGGTTTCCTTAATTTCTCTCTTGGCGTGTTCTTTGCATATAAAAGTGCTATTGATTTTTGAGTGTTGACTTTGTATCTAGCTATGCTACTGAATTTGGTAAGTCTTCTGTTGGGGTTTTTGGTGTCTTCTATGTAGCATATCATGTCATCTGCAAATAATGATAATTTCACGTCTTCCTTTCTAGTCATTATTTCTTTCATTTCTCTCTCTTGTTTAATTGCTCTGGCTAATGTTTCCAGAACCGTATTGAATAGGAGTGGTGACAGTGGACATCCTTGTCTTGTTCCTGATTTTAAAATGAAGGCTTTGGGCTAGTGAGGTAGCTCAGTGGATTAAAGTGCCTACTTAGGTAAGCTTAGGCGAGCACAAGGACCATGGTTGGATCCCTGGCACCACATGCCACACCAGTCCCACCCTCAGGGCGGGCTGAGCCAGACACAGAGTCTCATCCTAGTGGCATGTACATGTAATCCCAGCACCAAGGAGGCTGAAAACAGGAGGATCACTATGAGGTCGAGCTGGGTAGTAAGACCCAGTAACAATCAAATGCATTTAAGGATTTTTTTTTTTTCTCCGAATGCCCTGAGGGGTGGTTTGGCTGGCTGCAGTGTTGTGGGGATCCAACTACTGCAACCTGAGGCTGAAAGCTTTGCTGAAGCAGCCGCTTAAAGAACTGAGCTAGGGGCAGGCCCCTTCAAATGCATTTTAAAAAAAATTAAAAATGAAGGCTTTCAGTTTTTGTCCATTTAGTATGATATTGGTTGTTGGTTTCTCATAGATGGCTTTTATCAAGTTGAGGTAAAGACCATCTGTTCTGATTTTCTGTAGGGTTTTTATCATGAATGAGTATTGGACTTTTTTCTGTGTCTATTGAGATGATCATATGGTTTTTGTCTTTGGCTCTGTTGTTTATTACATTTATGGATTTGAATATATTGAACCATCCCCTGCATTCCTGGAATGAATCCCACTTGGTCATGATGTATAATCTTGATAATTTGCTGCATTCTCTTTTTATTGAGGATTTCTGCTGTGAAAGTACACTTTGGAGGTTAGTAGCATCTATATTAAATGTAAAAATTATGGCTGGTGAAAAATCTCTAGTTTTATTTATGCATAATAGTAACACGAGGGCAGTGGGAGCCAGGATGACAACAGACTGGGCAGCCTGAGCACACCTGTGCAGTCTCTGTGTGGGCAGTGTCCGAAGCAAAGCAGGTTTAGGTACTGGGTTAGGGTTCTTAGAGTTTTGTGCATAGGACCCACTGCATCCTGAGATGAGCGTGCCGGAGGCTGGGGTGAGTATATTGCTACTTCGTGTTGCCTCTATGGTATTGGGCGAAAACAACGCAATGGACTGTGACAGACAGGCCACACGGAGGATGGGACAACAGGGACAAAGGGCTCGGGGTGGGTAAGACACTGAATTAAGGTGTTCAGTGACTGGGCAGAAGGCTGGCTGCATACCAGCTGCCCTCACTTCCTGTTAAAGGAGCTGAAAAACCAGGCGTGTGTTTGCAAGTGGAACCACAGCTATCTCGCCCCACAGCCATGAGCATTCACACAGGGCACATGACAGCTGTGGTCATGTGGGTTGTAGGTGGTGGGAAGGTCGCAAGTTACGTGCATGCACTTGTGCAATATGCCTGTCACTGGGCTCCTGCACCTTTGCCTAGGAAAGGGCAGGAGGAGCCCTGCAGGTCCAGGGCTGTACACGTGCCCTGCACCTGGCGGGGCTTAAAGAGTGATTGTAGCAGCCAGGGCTGTTCTCTTCTGCCACCCATTCAGGAAAAGTCAGGCGCCTGGGCTGAAGGGAAGAACAAGCCAGGGCCCTCGAAGGCGCCTTTTCAGAACCAATGAGATCTGCAGCGCCCCCTACTGCAGGGCAGAGGCACTCCAGGAGCAAGACTCATTTCTAGGGCTGGAGGGGGACGCTCCAGATGCAGACGCTATTTTAAATGTAATAACAAATTTAAACCTTATCTTTTTAACACCCGTATATTTCTAAGACTGTTTAAGGATGAGACTGGGAAGCACAGTCAGTTCTCACAATTAGCTGCAAAACTTAAGGAGCCGTGACCCTTCTGGAGCCATCTGTGAGCTAAGTGCAGCTCAACCAGACAGTAGTGTTCTGTGTACTTTTGAGAGCCAGAGCTGTTTCCTCAAGGACTTTGCTGCCCAGGCTCAGTGATTGATTCTTCCTCCAAGGTATAGGGTTGTAACCTTATTAGTTCCTGTAAGAGCAAATTCTGCCTACCATTAGTGCCCAAGACATGTGTAACCAACTAGAGAACATTACCTGCCATTTCGTACTTTCTGAAAACCTATATAAATGATTGGTAACCTAAAAATGGTGTTGATGATTTGGAACTGAGATTCCATCAGCCTGCTAGTGTGATAAAGCTAAATGCTTTCTAAAGTTCCTTGGTCCTGTGTCTTTCCTCTGGCCTGAATCCTAAGTTCACAGCAAACTCCCAGCCAGCATCTTGGTTTTCATCCCTGAGGTTCTTTTTTTTTTTCATAATTTTATTGATAAACAGATAGCAATGAGACAGTTTCAAATCAAATCAGGACGACAGTTTCAATAACTAACACACTGCATATATTCTTCTTAGTGGTTAATTGCTGTACAAGATGTGGACTTGAGATCCTATTTACAAACACCATTAGAACAAATCATTCTGTTCATTAAGAGAATGTAACTATATATCTATCCTAACCACTTTGAATACACAGATACAAAATGGACATTCATCTGTATACCCTTTTTTTTTTAAGTTCCGTTATTTGAATATTATAGGTGTGTAAACTCAGCAAAATATTCTAAAAGAGTCCAGTAGCCCATAATAGCATTGGGTCTTCTGTTTAACTGGCAATGTCAGAAATTGTTGACCTGAGTCCCCCACAGCTCAACATAATAGCATGGCTTTACTTCCTATATTTCGTCTTCATACTTTTCTACTGGATGGTTAAGACAAAGGTAAAGCAGGACCTATGCAACAAGAGTTGTAGCTCTTGGGTCTGAGAAGGTCAGTGAAATCCCCTCAGGATTTATCCTGAGATCCTGTATCCCTGAGGTTCTTCCATATCACTCTGTAGCAGCAAATCTGGACTGTGTTTGAAAAGTGGATTAGTAGCCTCTTGAAACTAGAGTTTCCAGAGTATTTAGTGCAACTGCAACTCAGCATAGGAAAGGACAATAAAATGGAAATTAACCTTTTATTAATCTTACAGATTAAGACATTTTACATCTACTGATCCTTAAGGTATAATACAAATAAAATTGTTTAGCATGAAACAAATGATATACAGAACAGTGAGGTCCTTTGTGTAAAACAGTTGAATTGCTTTATCTTTTTTTTTTTTAATTTAGCACAAGGTCTACAGGGTCTCACTACACAGACTGGATTTGTAGTGATTCTCCTGTTTTCAGCTTCCCAAGCACTGGGGTTACAGGTGCACACCATTCCCAGTCTCAATCGCTGTCTCAGCATGCCCTGGGGGCAGGGCCAGCCAGTAGGCTGGGGATCAAACCTCTGTGTCTGCCTAAGTAGGCACTTTAGTCCACTGAGCTATTTGGCTGGCCGAATTGCTTGATCTTTAAGACACTTTAGTTCCAAGAATTTATCAAACTCTTGAAGCATTGATAGGATAACTTGAGTACATGTTAGAAAACAGAAGTAGGATATTATTAGGGGGAAAAAATCACAAAAGTTGCAGGAGAGATGAGGTTGGAAATCTAGGTCATGAGAGGTATTTGCCATGTCATTAAATAATTGGGCTTGGTTATTTCAGTTTTTTAAAAAGGATCTCTTTTTATGCAAAAAACTTTCCCTGGATAAAAGTAGCTGGCTCTTTATTATTCACTGAGAGTATGTACAATGACAAAACCTACAAGTTAAGCGTAATATTTATAGTAGAATTTGATCCTGACCAGTGTTTTCGTTCTCGGATCATCTGTACCTAAGCTTCTGGAAAGCTTGTTAAAATGTAGATTTCTGAGCCTCCACTAGAGACCTTAGAGAGTAAAATGTCACTTCTCTGGAACTTGGCAAAGAAAAGGAAGATTAGAAAATATCTTTAGTTAATAATTCCATGAACCATAACTTGCATGATGGATGGAAACTGCAGTTTTTACAATTTTCAAATTATTTTGTACTGAGATGCACATTTAAAATAGATTTCTTTTTTTTTAAAGGCAGAAGGATTTTTTTTTTTCTCCAAATGCCTTGAGGGCAGGTTTGGCTGGCTTGAGTTGTGGGGATTGAACTACAGCAACCTGAGCCTGACTGCTTTGCTGAAGCAGCCACTTAAAGAACTGAGCTAAGGGGCAGGCTCCCCCATGGATTTCCAAAGTAAAGGTTATCAGACTGTTAGCATGATATTCCACATTAAATACACATGCAATGTTTATTATACATTTCTAATAATTGCCACTGAGTTACTGTATTGTTTTGGCAGAACCAGGGATTGAACTCAGCCCCTTGTGCTTGCCAGGCAAGGGTTTATTCTACTGAGCCATCTCCCCAGCCCCTTTAACCTATTTCTTTTCCTGAGTTACTGTAAACTACAGGTTAAGTCACATACAGGTAGAACACATCAGGCCAGTCCAGTACAGACTGCTTTACATTCCCTCACTTTAGCTTCGCTATGGCAGGTCTTGGCAGCTGTACAGATACAGTAAGCTCCACATTTGCTGGGGGACCCTGGCCAGTAGACATACAAAAGGGTTGTTTCAAATTACATATTACTTTTTTTGGTTCTAGTTTCTTAATCATTTAAAAACAACTTCTAGCCAGGTGTGGTGGCTCACATCTAGGCAGGAGGATCACTGTGAGTTCAAGACCAGCCTGAATTGCATAGCTAAACCCTGTTTAAAAAAGGAAAAAAACCAACAAAACATCTAAAAAAAACAACACCCAAAACTTTTAATTAATATAAGATGGTACAGATTACAGGCAGGAAAGGTGGCATGTCCCTATAATCCCAGCACTTGGGAGGCCAAGACAGGAGGATCACCATAAGTTTGAGACCAGCAAATAAGACTGTATGGATTAGGAAAGTCAACTGACATAGGCTATAATTTATCACAGCTAAAACTACAAACATTTTTTGAGACAAAGCTTTCTCTTGCAGCTAAGGAAACTAAAGAGGTTGAAGCCCTTAAATGTATACAGAACAGTGATCACATGGAAGGGCAGGTCTGCCGTCCGCCTCCACTGAATCAAATATCCTATTTCTTAATTATGTAAATAAAATTGTGCAAAGGACCTTTTTTTGCAAAACAAATTAGAATCTGTGTTGTAGTTTTGTCAAAGACACAAAAAATACAAGCATCAATTCATTCAGTAGGTCTTTTATTGCGCTCCTACAGGGCATGTTTAGGATTGATAATTTACACAGAAAATTATTAGTTTTACCCCCTTAAAAAAAAGCAAATGGTATCTTTCCTAGGTATTTCAAGTGACTCATTTAATGAGGCTCAGTTTGATGTTACCATCCACATTAACAGAAAATGGGAGTCTAAACATTTTCCTTTCTCCATGAAGGGGTTTGGTGCCGGTGGGTCTAACAGCAGCTGATCACAAAGGCCTGAGGCTCTGGAAGACAATGATGTCCTTGAAAGAACTGTTCTTGGAGAAATCATTCACTCCAAGAAGACAGCAGAACATCAAAAGATTACCTGGCTCAAAAATTATGCTAAGAAAAGTAGTCACAGCTTGGAAAAGTTCAAGAAGAGATTCAAAGGTCCAAGAACCTCAATTAACTATAGCTAGGCTGGTAATGCTGACGTTCCCTGGAGTTCTGAGAGCTCACAGTCTAAGCCGAGGGCTGTAAGTTGGTGCCTCTGTGAGCAGAGTGGTCTAAGAATAGCTTCTCCAGTGCACCAACTGTGTTTTCAAGTATAATTCTGCATTTATACCTAGAAATACAGGAGAAAAAGCAGCGAGAAGAAGGTGTCAAGTATACAGGACACAAAATGCTACGGCAGCCCTAGAACTCCCAGGCTGGGCCCTGCTCCTCAGGAAAATCACACTCAGGCTCTGTCCAGAGCATGGACGGCATTGCTTCTGATGGCTTGGTACAGGCAGGAGGCAAATGCAAAAGGATGGAGTCCTGGCTTTCTTCCCTTATCTGTTTTTTTTTTAAAAAAAAAAAAAAAAAAAAAGGCTGTTATATCAATTCAACATATCGGTTTTATTAGCCATAAATCATTTTTAAATAAATCATTTTGGGCCAGGAATGTAGCTCAGTGGTGCAGTGCCTGCCTAGCAAGTGTGAGGCCCAGAGTTCAATTCCCAGTACCAAAAAAGAAAACAGTAAAAATTAAATGAATTATTTTAAGCCTTGGTGTGGTGACATAGGCCTGTCATCTCAGCTACTCGGCAGGATAAGACAGGAGGACTGTCCAGCCTGGATAGACAGGAGTCTCTCAAAAAGGTTAAAAAAAAAAGGGGGGGGGAAGAGGGGAAGGAAGGAAGCAAATAATTTGTGTTTAAAATTTTCAACAAAATTGGTTTACATATTTTCCCATCATCTGAAAACAGAATTAGAGGTCAAAGTGATTTTTACCAAAATTATTTTGACCTGTCATCATTTCTAGACCCAATCTAGAAAGTGTCTCTAAATCATCAAAATATACACAAAGCATAAACTATACACAGCATTATCACATGGTGACACATTTATTTTTTACTCATTTTGAAGAATGGAAATATTTCAGAAAATCTATAATTGAACTAACAAAAGAGCTTTTTTTTGCTTTTATTTTGTAAGAAAGCTATTAGTAGGACTCTTGGTAAGTGAGGCATTCCATTGAGTTGGTAAAATGACTTTGATGGCTTTTGAAAACATCTTGATAATAGATCCACTTACCTGCTTGAAGAATATATGAGACAATAAACTGCTTGCAGATGGTCTGCAATTTTAAAAGAATTATTAAACAATAAACATACTGTAATTAGGCTTAGTCATATAATTATTAGAAATCAGGTCTACAGCTATAAAACTCAAAACTAAGAAATTAAAAAGAAAGGTATGTCAAGCCCATTTCTTAGCTCCAGGCTTGATTTACAGGACAAATTAATTCTAGATATATCCTTCAATTGCTCCATATTCGACATTTATTGTAAAGAAGATATTTGTATCTTATCTATTTAAGAAGGGATGATGCCAGCCACTAAGGAGCTAAAAAAAAGGGGGGGAGGTAAGATACACATACCTTCTTTTCAAAATACTGATGCTAACATAGTTATCTATAGTAATAATTTATATTAGTATAATAGAGGCAATTTACATTTTTATGCTGTGTAGGAGTTTCTAAAACGTCTTGACACAAATACGGAAAGAGTAATTTTTACAAGTTGACTTGGCTTGGAAATGGTGCAGCCAAGGACTGGAGCAAACTTGTGATTTCAAACCCAGGGTTCTTCCCACTTATCAGCTCGATTTGTTCCCTAGCATTGACATTTTCTAGATCAGACTAATTTTTTGGTGAAAAGACTACAAGAGGTAGAATTTTACAGTAAGAGTGGTCTCATAAGGCTTCTATAAAATATAAACTCTTTATGTTTTGTGCTGTTCAGAGGTGATAAATACCTCTTCTCAGGATCTTGCTGCAGACAGAGCTGCACCAAGCTGAAGAAGGCGGGAGAGAAGGTTTTTGAGGGTGGTGTGTGCAGTCGGTCACTGTTGAAGGTGTGAGCTGCACTGGAGACCAGCACACTTCCTCCAATCCCAGAGTCCACACCTGACCGGGAAGACTTCATTCTGGAGTCTGACTGAGGACGAATACTGAGGTCCCCTGGGCTATAGGGAGGACCTTTCAGCTTCTGTAACAACATCTAAGAGAAAAATCTCCTTCAACCCTTGCAGACAAAGTATTAAACAATAATGATAGTAAGTACCTAAGAGTCTACATAAACAGGTTTATCAGAAGTTGCCTAGAATATAAGAGGACATATAAAAGGCAAGTAGTTCATGGATTTTAGAAGCATTTACCTGAGTTCTGTGAATGTCCTGAAAAGGTACCTGCCCACTGGCTAATTCACATGCTGTAATCCCAACACTATAGATATCCGACTTCACATTATATCCATGTAAATCCTATAGAGAACAATTATTTCAAGTTCTTTAGAGCAAATAATTTAACAAGATGTTACATACATGCTCTTTCGATAAAGGACAGCAAATGATAGTGGGGGGAACCATAATCAAGATCTACCTAATATGTGTTTTACAATTTAATTTCTAATATAACTTTGACAAGAAGTCTTACAGTAGGCCATTTACATCCACATGTAAGACTGCAACTGTCCTTTAGTCAAACTCAGAAGACACTCAAGACACACAGACAGCCCGAGGGCCACACCTGACCTGTCTCAGCAGTTCTGGACTCAGCCACGGCTGCACTGATGTGCTGAACTGTGGGAACTCAAACACAGCCCTATGTCTCTGTCCATGCTTAACCAGACTATGCAGATGGGACAGGCCAGAGAGGGTCACCAGGCCATCACCAGAAAGGAGGATATGGCTGGCTTTAAAACTCCTAGAATAGAAAGAAACAATCCTAAGTACTAGGAATATGGCCAATGAAGACAAAATAGAAGTCTGGTCATAATCAACTCATGTATTCACTTGGAAATTAATATCCCTTACAAAATAGTAGTGTGTTTCTGGATGTGGTGGTGAATGCCTGAAACCCAAGCCCTGGGGAGACTGAGGCAGAAGGATCACTGAGAGTTCCAGTTTGAGACCAGCCTGAATTGCATAGTGAAATCCTGTCCCAAAGAGTCAAAAAAAACAAAAGCAAATAAAACCCCACAAAGGTGTTGCAATATATTTAAAAAATAAAAGGAAGATTAATTACAATCTGTACTCTGTGTGTGTGTGTGTGTGCGCGCGCGCGTGCGCGTGTGTACTGGAAAGCACATAAACTCTTTGCTTAAACAAAACAAAAATTCCAGGCTGGGGAGATAGCTTGGTGGATAGCACCTGCCTGGCAAGCACAATAACCTGGGTTCAATCCCTGGTACCTCAATCTGTGCCAGCCCCTGAACCCCAGGTGTGCTATGCCAGCCACTAAAACTGGGTGTGGTGGCACACACCAGTAATGTGGAACCTAAGACAGGAGGATCACTACAAGTCCGAGCTGTGTGGTAAGACCTGTACCAAATAAATAAAAAATATTTTTTAAAAAATCCCAACTATCTAGGGTCCTCTTCCTATAGCTGATATCTGAACACAGATCTTACATCCTCACTAGACCAAGATTTAGCCTGCAGGGCGAGGGTCTCCTCACCCAGACCCAGGGAGAGCACATGGCCTGAGTATCTTCAGTGTATGAACGTTAAAGTTTTGTATCTGCTATCTACTGGCCCCTTCCTCAACTATTTATAAATCTCTTACCCTCCTAATACTCAGTTGCTCCTTCTTAAAAGCTCCCTGAAAGAAAACCTTTCATTTTATGAAATGCAAATAAGTAAATACCTATGAATGTAGCCATTTTGGTGCAGAT
Source organism: Octodon degus (assembly GCF_000260255.1). Classification (NCBI taxonomy): domain Eukaryota; kingdom Metazoa; phylum Chordata; class Mammalia; order Rodentia; family Octodontidae; genus Octodon; species Octodon degus. The sequence continues at coordinate 222,879 of NW_004524601.1, forward strand.
AGCTCAGCCCTCGCACCGCTCCAAAGAGAATGTTTCTTATTAGAGTTTCACTCATTCCTTCAGGAAAGTATGTCCTCAAGAGCTCACTTGCTGAACCTGAAAGAAACCACTGAGACTATATATAAATCAATACAGAGTCTCACTACACAGCTCAGACTTGGAGTGATCCTCCTGTTTCAGCCTCCCCAGCACTGGGATTACAGGCATGTACCACCATGCCCGGTCTTAACACTGGTATTTTAGATGGACAAGGAAAGTGACCTTACTTCCACCTACATTTTTAAGTATTCTTTCCAATCATAAATGCCCACATATCTTCTTTAGAGTCTAACCACTTTCTCATGAAAAAGTGATTTTCCTTGAAGAACATATATAGGCTAGGGGTGCAGTTCATTGGTAGAGCACTTGCCTAGCATGGTTGAAGGTCTACATTTGATGGCTAGAACTACCAAAACAAATATTTTTTCCCACTACTCTTCTGAGATTAGGAATGATAACAAAATTTCAGTATTACTAAATAAAACATACTGTACACACATGTGAATTTTTTAAAATCTAGTAACAGTTTACAAAGCTGTTTTAAAGATTGCTGAGTATCACATAAGCACCTGGGGTCACCCACAGAACACAGAGAGGACAGCTGCCCTGCAGCAGCCTCTGGGAGGAGCCAGGCCTGGGGTGGTGGTGACCAGCTCTGATCTACGGAGTCAACATGCAGTGACATGAAGCAGTGACGGTGGCATGTGCAGGAGGAAACTGCTTTTGCCTGGAGAACAGCAGCTGCCTCCCATGATGACAGGGAAAGGACATGAAGAGAGGAACTGGCACGTGCAAAGGCTTGGAATTCTTACAGGATGAGTGGTGGTTTCACTGATCACCCATTTTCCTTTTGCCTACAGATGATAGTCAACATAAGCCAGATAAATATGCCATGAAACCTAAAGTCTCCCACTAGATTTATAAATTAAAAGTAGAAAACCCTAAATCTAAGACCACATTCATTTTTATAATGACAGTATCCAGGCTAAACTATGAGCTCTTATTTAAAACCAATTTTCTTACCATAGGCCATAAATGGAGAAATAACCCAAAGCCAGGTTCCAACAGTGAAAACTGTCCAGTAAGTTGTAATATTGGGGTGCCGGAAAAAGTGGGCTAGAATCACTGCTCTCTAGAGGACAAACACAAAAGCCACTTGAAACACCTTTTTTCCTTATGATGAAGACAACAGAAAGAGTGGCAGCTGTTACTCAAGGGACTGGAGTGGTACTAACATGGTTCTCATTGCTTTCATCTCTTTAAATCATACAGCCATGGCATAAAATAAGGAATGCTGAAATCCCTACTTAACAGAATATAACACTTAAAAATAAGTTTAACCTGGATGTGGTGGTACATGCCTATAATCTCAGCACTCAGGAGGCTGAGGCAGGAGGATCACCATGAGTTCTAGGTCAGCCTGGGCTAATAGTGAGCTTAAGGCCAACCTGAACTACACAGTGAGACCCTATCTCAAAAAAACACACAATTTAAAATTTTAAAATGTGTTCAAAAATACATAAGAGAAGTAGAAGTGGATGTGAATTTAGTCTGATTCCAGAGGGCATATTATAATTATACTGTGCTCTGGCTCTACCATCTGAAATCACACTAAAAACACTTCTAACTCATTACAAAAAGAACCACTGTTAAAACAGTGGTATTGTTTCTTCTGTTCTTTCCCCCCATGCAATATATATGTGCACACAGAAATATTCTAAAAATTAGGACAATATAAAATTAAAAATTTTATGTCTAAAATAGTGATAAAATGGTATTATAATATGCCTTAAATATAATTATGTTAAAATTTATCACTTTGGAAGCGAATTTTGATTAAGTAGATGGAAGGGAAACTGCTTCTGTGTTTTGCATTTTCTATCTGTGATGGGAATGACTGGGATGAGGGAATCTTTAGACCAATACATTGAATCCAAAATTCACTTGAAGGAATTAGTATCAGCTACCAAAATTTGAATGCATTTTTCTTTCATATAGTTTATGCTCATATGGCTTCCAAACAGTCTTTCTAATTTGATAAGCTATGTATCAATTAGAAGAAAGAATATCTTTCTCTAACAGAAAGAACTTTTAATTTGGGGATGAAAATTCTTACGGATAGAATCTCTTCAAACAGACATTAAACACATCCTTTTCTTTATATTGTTACCTGTATAGCTTTCAGGCGCTCTTCTGTGAGGTTCTCCAGATTAGTAATTTTTATAGTTACCAGTGTTCCTGTGGGAATATGCCGTGCAAGATGGACAGTGGTCAGGTTGTCGAAACCTCTTCCTGTCATCACACAAAAAACTCATGTCAGCAACCAAGGAAGAAAACAAGGCTGAGGGGACAGTTCAGTAGAATAAGTGCCTGCCTGGTAAGCGCAGGGTCCTGAGTTCAATCCCTGGTACCTCAAAAAAAAAAAAAAAAAAAAAAAAAAAAAAAAAAAAAATGACATTGGGTACTTAATCAAAATTAAAAACTTATGCTCTTCAAAAAAATATTTTCAGGGGCCAGAGAGATGCCTGGCTCAGTGGAATAAGCGCTTCCGTGACAAGCACAAGGTCCTGAGTTCAATCCCCGGTACCTACCACAAAACAAACAAAACGAAAACAAAAACAAAACAAAAAATTTTCAAAAAATGAAAAAGCAAGTTTTAACTGAATACATTTACAATACTTTGCCTGAAAAGACTTCTATGAAGAATTTTCATAACTCTATAAGATGACAAGCAATCCAGTTAGAAACAGACAGATTGGGTGGTATGGTACACCTGTAATCTAGTACTCAGGAGGCCAAGGTGGGAGGACTGCTTGAGCATAGAATTTCAAGGCCAGCCTGGGCAACACAGTAAGAACCCTCTCACCAAAACAAACAAAATTAGGCAGAGGTTCCCCCAAATAAGGTGTAGAAATAGCCAATATGCAAATGGAAGATGCTCAAACAGAAATGCAAATTAAAGCAATGCCATACCATTACATATTGATTATAATGGCTAAAATAGTGACATTATGAGCAAATTGTGATACAATTCAACAATGAAATGTTCAGCAATCACCAGTCTCTGGAAACCACTGATCTCATTTGTGTTTGTCTTATAAATGGTATCTGTTTACTGTTTTCTCTCTTTTCTATTTTTTTTTAGACAGGGTTTCACTATGCAGTTTAGGCTGGCTGTGAACTCACTTGATAGCCCAGGCTGGCCTCAAAATTGCAGTGACCCTCTTGCCTCAGCCTCCTGAGTGCTGGGATTACATGCAAGTGCCACCATGCCTGTCACTCTCCAGAGATTTTAATCCAGTGGCTCTATAATAGAATATGGTTATTGTAATTTCCTAAAAGACAGGTAACAAGAATGATTTTTTTTTTTTTTTGAATCACTGATCTACCATATCTTCCAGACTGCTGCCAGAGTTGTGCTAAATTTGGCAATCTGTCACCAGGCAGTGTCCACCAGCTGATGGTGACAGATCACTGGCTATGTGACTATCTCAGAGCCTCAGTAATCTCATCTGCAGAACTGGAGGTAAAGGAAGAAAAGGCACATTATTGTTGTGCTTGATGCCTTCTGGACACTGCTATCATCACTGTCACTCTCAACAGCATCTCCTGGTGTAGAGAGGGTGGGTTCCAAATGTCTGCCTAAACCCTTAGGACATGGGGAAGAGATGGGGCTGATCTCCAGTGGTTCCCAGTATGTCCTGCTGGGTCTTCTCCTGCTCTGGCCCACCCCACACCTCCCCTTGTTCCCACCTGCGGTCAGAGGAGCAACGCAATGATGTTCTTTAACTAATGACCCTTACGCATTTACTCAGGTAAACTTTTAATCTTTTTTAGATCAGCACCATCTGAACTGCCATTCTGATTTTGGGGACTCTGTCAGAAGGCATACTTTAGAAAACCTCTGAGCCTCAATTTTCCTTGGTCCCCTTGACCCTGGCATATGCATCATGCTTGGCCAAGTGGCTGTAGGCACAAGAGACACAGAGGTGGGGTGTCTGCAGCAGGAGACTGCCTGGTGCACTGAGGGGGCTCCTACCCATTCAGATCCTCTGGGTTTGTTCTGTGCCTTCTTCTTGAACCAATTCTGTGAGTCTACAGTACTGTTTAAGAATTCTTGTTTTTAAAAATTTTTGATTTTTTTGTGCTTAAGTTAGCCATGATAATTTTCTGTTGTTTGTAGCAAGAAAGTGACTGGACTATATATCAAACATTCCTCCTACTGAGGAACCAGACTCTGTCATTTTTCTTGACTCTTAGAAGAAACTGCATTCTCTGCTCCCATAATCTCAGCACTCACCTCTACCCTCCTTCCTTCTACTATCCAGTGTTCCTCACCCTGAGATGTCACAACCCTCAGCACCCATCAGCCCCTGGCCTGCGGTGTTTAACAGATGTTTCTGAATGTTCAAAGCAAATATATCATATAGAGAGTTATAAATAATAACTTATGCCACTTAAATTCCACTACAAATGGAATCTTAGGTAATACTTTAAATTAGGAAGTAATGTTGTTAAAGGCCTGTGACTGTAAAGACTTAGATGATACAATCTGCCTGTGGTGGACCATGCCTCCAGTCCCAGCTACTCAGGAGGCTGAGCAGGGAGGAGCAGTTGAGCCCAGGTGTTCAAGACCAGACTGGACTATACAGGGAGACACCCACCTTGGAAAAAAAAAATTTACATGATTAGATTTTTAATTTATATCCAGGGTTAAATATACCTATAAATCCAGAAGCTTCCTACAAATAAGTATTTATCTTTCTATTTTTATTTATTGATTTTTTTTTTTTTTTTTTTTGGTGGAACTGGGGATTGAACTCAGGCCCTTGTGCTTGCCAGGCAAGCACTTATTCTACTGAGCCATCTCCCTGATCCCAAAATAAGTATTTAGATTAGTGTGTTAATTCTCTAGATGTACTTCAATGTAAAAGTAAAACTTCTACAGAGTAATCTTTAACAAATTATCTTAAATACGAATAAAATTAATTTAACCATTGGACATAGTACCACCAATTCTGTACTGTAGGTGATAACAGAAAAAGACTTGCCTGTAAAATTTTTTCTGTCATCAATTTTATTTCTAGCAATGAAAGGTTAGTGAAATCCAGGGTTATTACCTATTTCCTCTTGCAGTTCATAGTTAGAAACATTGGTAGAACATATCACCTCACTGGCTCTAGATGGATGTGACCAGGGAAGGGTGGGCTCATCAACCTGCGTTTTACAAGATGAAGACAAAATAGGTATAAACATCTTTACCCCATCCAATTTGTTCCTACCACCCCTCATGGATGATACTGATTCTGTATTTTCAAATACACAGGGGCCCACTAGGGAGGCACTAAGAAGTGCTGAGTGTCTGAAGACCCAAGAGACTTGTACAAGTACTAACTGATGTCAGCGAGCAACCATCCTATGAACAGGGAAAGGCCAAAAACAGCACATGCACAAGTACCAGGGAATGACTCCCAACACAATTTTTCCAGAAAAATGTTTAGAATGGTTAAGAATGGCTGATAATTCTTCAGGGCCCCAAAACATGTGTCAGGGAAAACCTGCAGTGGCAGACTGCATGCCCCACAGATGGCACTCTGCAACCTTTTGTCTTCCTCCAGGGTGTACCGTCAAGGGAGGTTCACTGGTCAGGGCATGACATCCACATGGCAGCCTACTAACCTTGTTGGGGAGGCTTCACAGCATGGAATGGATAAAAACGGAGGCAAGAGAAGAAAATGACCCCATGGAGGAGTGGGATGGCATGCAGACTTCCCGAGTGAAAGGCTACATCCCAAGGGCAGGTCTCATGTGTGCCTGGAGCCAGAGACAGGCTTGCACCTAAATATAGCAGCAGTGAAAGAGCAGGGGAAGGCAGAAGCCTAAGCTGCTGGCATTGTGACAGCATAAAAATGTCCTGAGGGACACTCAGCAGCCTTTACAGGCACTAGCAGGTGGCAGGAATCTTGTTACTGCCTCCAAGTAGGGGAGACGGAAGAGAAAAATTACATTACTATGTGCTAGGAATTGTGCTAAGTACTTTTCACATCCTTGACTCCTTAATCAGGAGAAAGAGATGGAATTTGAAACAGACAGATGTATTCATGGAGTCAGTGGCAGACATGGTCCCTAAACTTTTATGAAACAGAAAAAGCCATCATAGGCCCTTGCCTAAAGACAAGTAAAGGTAAACAAATGCCAAGAGGAATGAAAGGGGTTCTCAACAGTGAGCATGTCCAAAATGCTAGAGATGCAATGCAGAGGCTCATGGCTCACTGCTTGAAAACTGGCATGACATTAGTGCCTGCAGGGCTCAAATCAAAGCTCAAAAACCTCTGTTTCTATTCCCACCTACTGAGTTAGATGAAATTGCCATTTCTCCCCCGGTGGAACCGGGGATTAAACTCAAGCCCTTGCGCTTGCCAGGCAAGCACTTATTCTACTGAGCTATCTCCCTGGCCCCGAAATTGCCACCATTAAACTACAAAGGGACAATATACAATTTGGATATGAAATGTCCCCTAGAAGCCCTGTTGCTTAAAGGCCTGGCTTCCAGCTGTGGAGTTGCTCTAAGGAAGTGTGGTCGCGGGCAGGTTGGGCCTTAGTGGAAATCAGGTCCCTGGTGTGCTCCTTGTCCCCATCATTGCCCTCACCTGCCTCCTGTCCATCTAAGGTGAGCCAGTCTGTTCCCACACACTCCTCACCAAGAGCAATGGATCATGTGGTCATGGACTGAGACTTCTCCAGCTGTGAGCCAAAACAGACCTTTCCTGCTTTAAGTTGATCTGCTCTGGTATTTGGTCACAGCAATGGAAAGCTAACACAGACATATATATTGTAAATTAATTATCCAGTGGACCAAACAGGTTATTTTAAATAGGCTCACACCTCTAAGTCAAGGGCAATTACAATTTGGGTATTAAATTTGTAGAGACAGTAAAATTTAGATCAGAATCTACTCAAATATTGAGTGGAAATGGTCAAATATTGACCCATTTTTGAAAAAGGGAGAAAACTCCTGAGTGGTACAACTGATTTAACTCCAGTAACAGAGTGTTAGCTCCTTAAAGCAGGAGCTGAAATAGTTAGCTCCCTAAAAACAGCTCCAACCTGGAGGCCTGAAGGAGTTCCCAGAGTTCTGTCTCAGTGACGGCATAAAGACAGAAGCAGTGGCCGCTGACTCAGAACCACCTCTATCTTCAAGGATATTACCTGAGCCAAAAGTCAGTTGCACATGACCTCCTACTGTACAGCAGGGCTCGTCTTCAGAAGACTTCGTAGTATGAGAGAGTAAAAGACAGAAATGAAGACAGGACTAGGATAAATTATTATTATTTTTTT
>NW_004524601.1:231722-256543 GCF_000260255.1 Octodon degus
TTAAAAAAAAAAAAAAAAGCCAGTGGAAGTTTCCAAGCTGGAAAGCAGCACCAGCAAGGCTGCCAAGTACTGAACACTGATGTGAGTGGTGGGACAGGACTAGTGCATATCTAGGGGATTACAGGCAAAAGTTGGCCTGCAGCAGGCCCAGTGCCAAATGGCAAGCCAGCACTCAGTGTGAAGGAGGGCTGGAGAGATAGATTCCTGAGAGCTGGTATCTAACTACACATGGGGCAGGGCAGAGGCGGGGCGAGTTTAGTTCAAAGTTTCTAGTTATGATGACTTCATAGATGGGTCCTTATTAGCCATGGCAGGAAATACAGTGGGTTGGTGAGATTTCAGAGAAGACTATGGTTTTACTCAAACTCAGTAAAGGCACTTTTGAAAAATCAAATCAGATGAATACTATCAGTATTTCTGCTGCCCAGAAGAAGTCTTGAGGTTGTAGGTAATAACTGGAAAATTACCTGTTCACTTGATGCCAGGACCCACCCACCCCTCACCCTCCCCAGGACACCCAAGGTAGCTCCAAGATAATCTGAAACCTGAGCAATCACAGAACAAGGTAAGACTGCTTAGGAACTTTGATTTAGGAGAGCAAAAAGGTCAAGTACAGACAAGGAAAACAGGAAGTGGGGAAAAAAACAGTAAAATGAACTGCAAAGTAAAAGAGCTATAAGAGACCCAGGAGTGAAGTGTATTGCAGATGGTAGCTGCAGAAGCCATAGAGGCACACTGACCACACAGCCATTTTCTTACCAGGCACTGATGAATACTGGTTTCAGACTGTTTCTCAGATCTAAGTGACTCAACTTGTGTTCGTGAAGTACAGAAACAATCCTGGAATCAAAAGTACATAAAGTAAATGTAAGGCAGGGCAGACAAGCAGGTGTGGTCTGGAGATGGGGTAGGAACACAAGGAAGCTAGAATCCACACTGCAGAGAGGCTCAATGTAGAGGGAAAAGGAGAAGAGCTGGGCGTGCCAGAGACCAACTTCATGTCACTTAGAATTGTTGGTGCCATCTCTGACCCTTGTCCCCTCTTCCCACCTCGGCTTCCCAAGTGTTGGGATTATGGGGGTGTGCCACCAAACCTGGCTCAAATGAGTCTCTTAAAGTCCATCCATATCTACTTAACATGTTGCAGTTACTTACTTAAATGTAATCAAAGTTGCTATCTCTAAAAATGTCAGCATTTTTGTTCCTTTCTTGTTTTGTGAGATGCAGTCTCCCTAAATTGCCTAGGATGGCCTTTAACTCAGCCTGCTGCCTCAACCTCCTAAATGAGATTGTATATGTGCCCCCATACTGGCTCAGAAGTTCTCAAAATCAAATTGTGATTTTCCCAGTTAGCCTAATTTGCTGATTATTTTAAGTTGAGATCAGTCTTTTGAATATCAGGATCCCCATTTGTCAAATAAAAGAATTAAACTAATTGTTTTTTTATATCTTCTCCAATTTACAGACTGATATGAAAGTGAAAATCTAGACCAGAGATGGTAGCACATGCCTATAATTTCAGTACTCAGGAAGTTGAAGCAGGAGGATACCCATGAGTTCAAGGCAAGTGTAGGATACATAGTGAGTTCAAGACCAGCCTGAACTACACAGTGAGACCCTGTCTCGAAAAAGAAAAGAAAAAAAAAGAAAATCTTAAGTAATCCTTTAGACTAGGGACACCAAATTATGGCCCAGGAGCTACTACCTGTCTTTATGAATAAAGTTCAATTGGAACCCTCATTCATTTGTGTTGGTTTACATAGCCATAGCCTGTGGCTACTTCCATGCTAAACAGCTGAACAGCTTAGTAAAAGCCACATGATATGCAAACACTCTGTGGCCATTTTAGGAAGCTCCCCAATTCCTGCTTTAGAGGATGAGGTATTTCACTTCAGTGTACATCCCACATATACAGGTACAAGCATATGCTGTGCGTCTTCCATGTAGCAGACACTCCTACCTTCCTGTTCTGTCAGCCTTGGCAATGGCTGGGGTAGATGGGCAGAGATAAGCTTGAATTCCTGGCTCCATGAGGATGATGCTACATGCTCTGACAATCTCACATAATTTTGAAGACCAAAAACACTGTCTTAATGTGAAAATTACCTACTCAAGTATTATACTATATATAAAATGTATAAAGCAAAAGTCCTCAAGCTACTTTATCTAAAGGAGGTTTCATTGCTCTCATAAACCAAAAATAAGTTGGCATCTGCACTTTTACAACACATTGATCAAAATATTTTTGTTTAAGATAGTGGGCTTATTAATTCTATCTTGCTTTCTTTCGGTGAGATAGAAATTTATAAAAGGAATTTTTCAAATTCTTAAAGAATATGCACAGCATGGTTAACAGGAACAGACAGGCATCTAAGCACAACAGATTATGAGAAAAGTGGGTATGGACAATGGATAAAAATGACAATACAGCAACAAAGTACAAGAGAAACTCTTTTGAAAGAGACAAAAGCTGAGAATTTAATGCATTTCTCAGGATCACAAGTCATGCAGGACAAAAATCTCTCTGAGCAAAACAGCAGCCTATCAGAATGTCTTATGACAGCTGCACATTACTATCTCCCTACATCAAGGTCAGATCCACATCAACAGGAACTCACCAAAAGAGACATTGAATCGCTTTGGTTCACTGGAAGTATCTAAGATCCATTTATTTCAAAGATTTTTACTTCATCTTCCTTTCCAGATGCAGAAATATCCTACTACAGAAAACAGAGCAAAGCAATGTTACATTTACATAAAACTATCTTGAAGAACTAGTTGCTACTAGCCCATCCTAAATTTAGGCAACTATTCCTTGACACAAGGACTACAGATACTTCTGAACACTGTCTTGAAAGAGCACTTCCTTTTACTGCGCACTGTTTGGGATCTGACATCACTACAGAGTGGCAGACTGGAAGGCTCTGAGTATTTCCAAAGCCTCAATATGTGCATTTCTCTTTAACTATCCTTGTTGGTCTGTTCTTTAAAAGGAGCTTGAGTAAAGTGGAAAACAATGTAGACAATTAATTTTGACCTACTTTTGATACAAATGATGTCACTCACATCAAAAATAAATTCCAAGGCTGGGGAGATAGCTCAGTAGAATAAGTTCTTGCCTGGCAAACGCAAATCCTGAATTCAATCCCCGGTATCGTGGGGTGGGTGGGGGGTGGGGGGAAGAAATTCCAAGAATTTCCAAAGCTTTCTGATTGGACTTATCAATTATTAAATTATTTGAGTTCCCTGGGCAACAAATTAGAGGTAGAATCAGGATTAGCAATGGGATAGTAATTAGTGTTGTCTTATTGCCAAATGTTTAGGAAAGTAAAATATAATTTTTATAAGAAAATTACTTTTTTGTAGTTTAAATGTTTTGTCTTGTGATTTTTTAGTTTTCTATTTTTAAAATTGATAGATAGCAAAGATGAATAAATTACTGTGCAAATAGTTCTTGTCCATTTTCAGAAAGAGTATTAATCTCAATATATTATATATGAAGATTCTGCAACTTCTTCAGATTCAAGAGACAAAACCAGCACCAAAGGTTTCCAGACTTACTAACAGAAAGGGTGCCAGTGTTTTAAATTTGTTGGTGCCTGTTGTTTCCTTCTAAATAATACCATCTCTTTCATCTAAATTGTTCATTATTTTGTCTTAATGAAGCCCCCAGGGCATCTACAAATATCTGAGCAAGATGAGAAAGGAGGATTTTGCAAGCCAGAAAAGCATAGCACAATATCCAATTTTTTGCTAAGGAAAGCATTCTCTCAGGATGTTCACTATGAATAAAAGGTAGAGAATAGGAAGAAGAAGACCTTGAAAGGTTTCTTTTGTCACCTGCCAACTGTTGCTATCAAGTTAAGGCACTGGAGTTTGTGTGCTACAGAAGCAGAAATCAGTGCCCAGCCGACCTGTCTTCCAGGTGACTGAGAACAAACAAGGTCCTCATCTGAAAGTGCTCCTGACCGCCCAACACTGTTTGGTAGTCAAAGGATAAAACTGAGAGGCTACATTGCAAGCCTCACACAGAATGGTGGCAGGACAAAAAGGCAAGGCCCTTTTGGGCAGCAGGTTGGCAATGTTTTGATAACCATGAAAGCATTCAGATCCTTTAACCCAGGAAATTCCCTCTTCTAGTAATCTATTCCAAGGAGACGGCCAAGGAAGTGAAGAAACCACATACACAGTCTCCTGACACAGCTATCTGTCAAAGCCAAGTATCACGGCACACACGTGTAAGGCACAGTCGCCATGGATTAGCCCTTCTCTGGGCACCAGGACACTCACTGCTATCCAAGGCGGACAGGGATTGAGCCCTGGTAGCTGACCTTCCTAAAAGCAGAAAGATTAGGGTTTTTTCAAGTAACTGAATTTTGGAGTTATTATTGTTTTGGATCCAACTTTTTTCACTTAACATCATCCAGGGGTTACTAATTTTGTTGTTTTAAACAGAACAATGTCAAAGTTCATTACATTACTGTACTACTTTTCAGAAAAATACAAAAGTGAACAATCTGTCAATTTTTAGTACTGAAAGAGCTGTCCCCATAGGATGGTTTAATCCCAAAAGTTTTGTCTTAGTTCAGCAAGCTTATTTAGACATCATTTCATAAGACAGTGTGAGGTCAAGGCCATAGCTGCTCCTGCAAAGGCGCGGGGTGGGAGACTCGCTGTCACTCTTCTCCTACGTGTCTTCTGTTTAGGTATGAATGTAAACCCTTTCCTTAAAAATAGAATAGAGACCTGCGCCTCAGTATTCTCAAGCGCCGCCGTGCAGCCCTCTGCACGTGTACCTAAAAAGCTTCACGAAAACAACAACAACAAAAAAAAAGCTTCACGTACCACAAATACAGCTTCATAAATAACACACCTGTTCTCAAGTAACTGAATTTTGGAGTTATTGTTTTGGATCCAACTTTTTTCACTTAACATCACTCTGACAGAATGGCTCGTCTGAACCTCTCGTTTTCAGGAAGGCACTTTCCTGAAAAACCAAGGGCACACTTACGCGCAGAACTTAGGTTCTGATCGCCTTCAGGCGTCCAGTAGAGGCCAACGTTAAGGGAACGCCGAGAACCCGATTTATTTCTTTTTCAGTTTCAAAATTACTGTACTTTTCAAACTGATCCTGGGATTCCACAAAGTCCTGTCGAGGACGGCTGGGCAGTTTTCCAGACTCAAGCTTCGCCCCACAGGGTCGGCGCCTCCGCGACAGGACTCCGCTCCGCCCAGACCTGACGGGACTCCGGGCGAGTGGCTCGAAGGACGCGGCGTCCACTCTGCGCAGGCCGGGGGACGGCGACCTCCGCACCCGCCCGGGGGAGCTGAGGTGGGAGACGCGGGCTGGGAGGACCGGGACGGGTCTGGCCGCGGCTCCCCGGCCACGCCGCGCTCTTCCGGGCCCCTGCTTCGACCCACGCCCGCCTCTCCGCCGGCCTCCCCTCCTTACCCGAGCGGCGGCCCGGCCAGCGACTCTCCGGGCGGCCTGCGGGGCCGGGGACCCGGGGACTCCGAGCACGCTCTCAGAGGGCGCTAGAGAGCGCCGGGGCGAGCTGTGCCCGAGCCCCGCGGGCGGACTCTGCCCCAGCACTGCGGCCTCTGGCCGGGCGGCAGGGAGGGGCGGGGCAGGGCGGGGCCTCTCGGGGAGGCTGAGCGGGGAACTACAGCTCCCAGCAGGCTCTGCGTGGCCCCGGTGCCTGCCGGGAGAACGGGGATCCTGCTCGTTGCCTGACGCGGTCGGCACTTCCCAGACCTGATCCTGCCGAGGCTGGGCTTTCTGTGTGAGGAGGGAGGAGCGGCCAGCCGGCCCGCCGCGCCCGGCGCCTCCTGGCCGCGGCGGCCGAGGGGCTGCGGGAGGCTGCTTGCGCCCCCTCGGCGCATCACACTGAGGACGCCAGGCCGTCCGGTGAGTGAATCGCCCCGGCGGCTTCGCTGTCAGCAGAGGTCGCGGAGGACCCCGAACTTGGGTGGAGTCTGGTTCGCTCCCGGGGAGCAACTCCAGGGAGTTCGACTCCGGGAGGTCGATTTGCCCAGCGTGGATTCGACCCGGTTGGCGCCCTCTGGAGCCGGGTTTAGGACCGGGACTTCGGCTTCCGGATGCTAACCTTAAACCCTGAGCCGTAAACCCGGTCGCCATCTGGATGGCGCGAGAGGACGGGTCTGTCAGCTCGGCTGTTCTTACAGCTGATTTCGAGCCACGTGTTTGTTATGAAGCTGGAAAGGTGGAGGTTGACGAGTATCCTTTTCAATGTCACATAAAAATAGTCTCCCAAACACAAAAAGGCATGGGTCGTCTGCATAGCAATGAGCTCAGTCATTTGGTCATGCTTCTTTTCCTCAGACTCGCTATTTCTGCTCGGGAAGAGTATTTACTTTTCGTTGGAAATTCAGGTTGGAATGGACCCTAGGAACAAAATGAAACGGGCTCTTTCCGAGCTTGCCTGTCACTGTAAGTGTTTTGTGACCTTCAAGTCTTTGCTGTCCAACTGGAAGTCTGAACTGCAGAGGTCTCCAAATGTGTTAATAGTGGCAAAGCAAGGCGTAGATGTGAAGGACACTGGCGAGGAAGGGCAGTACTTTTTATCATTGCAGCTTTCTAGAATAAAGTGATGTCCAACAAGTCTCAGTTACTTAGAAGGCACATACTATGTGAAGGCATACTACATATACCCTTTATACATTTTTAGTCATATGACTGAAAAACAAGATGGGAAAGAACCAACATTTGAGTACCTGCAGTTTGCCAGAAACCTTTATGGGCTCTGCATGCACAGCTCGGTTTAACAGAGCTGTTTGCACTCTGAGGCTTAAAGATTTATGTGGTTATGTAACAAAGAGGAGTGCAAATCTTAGAGCTACCTGGCTTCCAAGTTACAGATCGTCTGAAGTTGCCTACTTTAGATGTTGTACACCTTAAAGGCTGAGATTAAAAAGGGATTTTTAGCATCTTTTCCTAATACTGTTCTCAACACTCCTTGAACGTCTAGAACATGCCCAGAACCCCTGATTTAATACTTTTGAACATATTGTTCTCTCAGCCTGCAATTCTCATTCCTCATAGAGCCACTCATTAAGACTCTACAAGCCTGTTCCAGATACACCTTGTTGTATTTGGGTCAGAAACGGTAGAACTGGACTTTTGTCACAAAAGTCTTTTCCCAGGTCATAGGTTTATGGTTCTGCAGTTGAAAGTATGAGTTAAGGGGTGTTATTCTCCAATGGGAAGGTTATAGTGTCTGCAGTCATAACTAGAAAAATTTATTTCTTACAAATTTTATTTTAATCGGATATATTAAACATCAATATAAGGAATGAGGCATAATATTTCATGTTCATTTTGAGTTTTTAATTTGAACTCTATCTGCTGTACTAGCTTTTGGACCTCTTTAATTTATCCTATTTAATTGAAAAGAAACCTGAGGCATTAAGGCAGTGGTCACATTTACATGACTTAGTAATGGAAGGAGATAAATTATTCATGGTTTCCAGTCATCTCTGCAGACCTGCAGTGTTTTTATAATAATAGGAAACACTTATGTAATAATGTATACTACATCCTTATCTAAATGTTTAACTTACATCCCCAATAGCAAACTATTGAGTAGTTTTTAGGTAAGTAACTAAATCAAAAAGGATAGCATATCCAAGTCCTGAAACTACTGACTGGAGTTTGACTAGTTTAACTAGGTGTCAAGCCAGGCAAGATCAGAATCTTTATTCTAACATTTACTGATTATCTACTTTGTACCAACCCCACAAAGAGGTGCTTTTATTATGATAAAATGTTTATCTTTACAACTACCTTATTCAGATTAAACAACTTGCCCGGAAGTCAGAGTAAGTTGCAAAGTATACAACTGGAGCCAGGAGTGGAATGCAAGCTTACCTTACTTCAAGTTGTATATATACTGGCAAAGTAAGCACACCTTACTTCAGGTTTTATGCTCTTTGTGCATGCTCCTTGTTAATCGAGTCTTTGTGTGTGTGTGTGTGTGTGTGTGTGTGTGGAACTGGGGATTGAACTCAGACCCTTGCGCTTGCCAGGCAAGTGCTTATTCTACTGAGCTATCTCCCTGGCCCTGAGTCTTTATTAATATACTTTCAGTGGCCCCGACCCTGTGCTGGATGCTAGCAATGTAGTCTTTACTGTGAAGGAATGCAGTATGAAGAGAGAACACAATTAGAGTGTATCGAGCAGTAGCAAAGTAGTGTACAGAGGTATTATGGGAACACAGAGAAAAGGCACTGAAGTCAGTATAGCATGAGAAGTCGTGGGCCAGACTCAGGAAAAAAAAAAAAAGTGGTGGCGTAACTAGTGTGGGCAAGAACAGGATGGGAAACCAAGTGTGATGGTGCATGCCTGTAATCCCAGCACTTGGGAGGCTGAGGCAGAAGGATCATTTTGAGTTCATGACCAGCCTGGGCTACAAAGTGAGCTCAAGGCCAGCCTGAACTGCATAGCAAGACCCTGTCTCAAAAAGGCGGGATTGTTAGGGGCTGAGTTGTGTCCCCTCAAAATTCTTATATTTAAGTCCTAACCCTTATAACCTTAGAATATGTCTATGTTTGGACAAGGCTTTGGGGATGATTAAGTTAGAGGCCATTTAGGTGGACCCTAATTGAATCTAATGGCTTATTTTATAAGCAAAGAAATTTTTAATATAAGAAGGAATACCAGAGGGGCCGGGGAAATAGCTCAGTAGAATAAGCACTGCCTGGCAAGCATAAGGTCCTGAGTTCAATCCCTGGTCCCGCAAAAAAAAAAAAAAAAAAAAAAAAGAGAGAGAGAGAGAGATGCATCTGTATAAGGAAAGTCCAAATGTGCCTGTGTCAAGAAGGCCAAGGAAAGGCCTCAGGAGAAATCAAACCTGCTAACACTGGTTTATTGTAGTCCAAGGGTTGTCTTGGACTACAAGCCTCCAGAGTTGTGAGAAGATAAATTAGACAGATTTTGATAATTTGTCATGGAAGCCCCAGCAAACTAGTAAACACGGGGTTCCAGGTGAAAAGAATGGCATGTAAAGGGTCCTTTAG
Source organism: Octodon degus (assembly GCF_000260255.1). NCBI lineage: Eukaryota > Metazoa > Chordata > Mammalia > Rodentia > Octodontidae > Octodon > Octodon degus. The sequence continues at coordinate 240,759 of NW_004524601.1, forward strand.
GAGTGTCCAAGTGATCAAGACATTTGCGAGCTGACCCTGGAGAGTAGGCTAGGCCAGATTAGCAAGATTTTGTATGAGATTGATAGGAGCTTTAAACTGTCCTATGGGAGGTGGAATGGAGAGGGTGTGTAGCAGATTTGCACATTAGTAAGACTATTCTGAACCTTGGGGCAGACAGATTAAGGGGTTACAGCTGGATGCAGGGAGGCCAGTTTAGGTAGTGAGGGCCATACAAGGCAGAGCTAAACACTGTCTGAGTATTGAAGTAGCAAACTAAAACAGAATCTTTGTTAATATGAGGAAGACTGTACAGGAAATAGTTAACCCATAAGGCATGCATAAGAAAATTTAGAAATAATTTGTATATAGCAGTTTGTACTTCGACACTACCTGTGCTCTTGCCATTTCATTTTCCCTGTTAATGTCACAAAGCTTTAAACAATTATCACGGTATAGTCAGTACTGTACTTTTCCATTCTGTGATTTTATGTATCCGATAGATCCTTCTATGGTGTTTACACTGTTCTAATCTTCTGAAGCCTTGTAAAATATCTACTTTATCTCCATTGGATACGTGAAGGTAACTGCAGCACAGAGAGGTTAGGTAATTTTCCCAGCATCAAATAGCTAATAAATAGCTGAATTAATATTCAGAGTCAAGCGTTCATTCAGCCTTCAGGGTCTACTCCTTAGCCTTGTGCTGTTGCTGTATGATGTTCATCAGGATCTTCAGTTACTTGTGAAGAGATGGAGGAATAAAAAATAGAGTGTTTGTTGTAAGGGTAGACAGTTTGCAAGAGGAGATGAGCAACAACTACCATGGAAGGTTTTTGAGAAACTCAGAGAAAAATGGAGTGGTGAGAGGTAACGGAGACTTTTGAGTTTGGGCTTCTGGGAGGGCTCAGTGGAAAAGTGGCGTTTAGCTGGTGTGTGAGGGTTAGAATTTAGACTGAGTAAGGAGAGGCCATCAGAGATAGAGGAAGTGGTATGAAAAAAGTTCATGAATTGGGAACCTCTTGGTTTGTCTAGAGAGCTAGTAAGTGCAGTCCTGTTTTGGCTAGAATATCCTGTGTGCTTGGGGAAGGAAGGTGGAGAAGCCGATTTGCTGGAATGGCACAGATAATTTGGAGCAGAAAACTTGAGGTGGGGACAAGGGAATGGAGCAGTTTCAGGCTCAATCCCAGATGTCCTTATCTCGTAGGAGAGGAAAGTATTCACCTATTCCACCCATCAGCGAACAAGTCCTATGTTCTCTGACAGATTTCTCTGTTTCCATTTACTCAGTTATGGAGCCCCAGAGAAGGGAGAGACTATAATGAGGAAGTAAAATAGATTACAATGGTGGGGCCCTCTGGCTGAGTATGAGCAAGGAGTACTAGGTGAAGGAGGGAGAAGGCAGGGCCAGGCATTCCCAGGTCTTTACACCCAGATTAGCAACTTCAAAAAATAAATTGGGTCATGCAGGATCGAGTATGAATTAGAAATGAAGAAGAAAAATGAGAATAAATGCTCTGGAGAATCCTGAGTGAGCATTTCCTGTGAGGACAGTAGCTAAAAATCCTTGGGGAAGGGAATTTTTTTATAATTTAATCTGTTTTAAATAAAATGGGAGATTTCAAGCATGTCAATAAGCCAAGGAAGACAGTGAAACAGGTGGACCAGTGATCATTGGAGCAAAGTTTAGAGTGGGCAGGAGCAGACTAAAACAATTTCAGTTTCATTATGTTTAATTGTGAGGACAACTATACATGGTAGGAACATTGAAAAGTATATCGTATAGGGTTTCTCCTCTTTCTGTTCTTGAGTCATCCAAGTCTTCTTCTGAGTTATTTGTGTATGCTTATGCCAGTAAGTGCAAGTGCATTACAGAGGTTGTTCTTGTACTTAATTCTCAAAAAACAGTTATGGGGGCCAGGGAGATAGCTCAGTAGAATAAGTGCTTGCCTGGCAAGCACGAGGCCCTGAGTTCAATCCCTGGTACCACAAAAATAATAAAATAAAATAAAGGCAGTTATGGATAATGTGGATTTATTGGTGGAAATGATGAGAACAGGAAGGGGTAAGAGAAGAGTGAGGAAGTTGTGATATGGGCCTGTCCCAAAGTAAAGGGTCATTTCAGAGGCTTTTAAAGGCTGTTCCTGTAGAGTGAGGCTGTGGATGATGACTGGGTTTACAGCAACCATGTTCCAAGGGCCAAAGATTTTGTGAACTTTTCAGAAGAATTTAGTTGTTTTATATTTAAAATGTAAGCAGTGTAGAAAAAGGATTGCTCAGAAATTCATCACTTACCAAAGTTTGGGGTTAGAGCTCTGGTCTTTGGCCTCACACTCAGCCATGGGCATGACATGTGCTGTAGGCTTCTTTAGGCTGCTGGTATAAATCAGAGGAAGCTTGTGGGTTAAGAAAGCACAGTCTGTCTGGCAGAAGCAGGGTTGGAACAATTGAAAGAAGTGTCCAGCCATTCTCATGTTTCTCAGTGGGTATGGGATAAACCATTGAATTAGTGTTTTTCTTTTTACTTACAAAATTGTAAGACTACAAATGAGGCTTAATTAGTAGCTGTGAATTTTTAACAGAAGATATTATGTCATTTGATATGGGTCTTTTTGTAAAGGACTTCATAGTAAGCTTGCAAGTTACTTAGTAGAGAACATAATAAAACTAAGCAATGAGCCAAAGAAAGGTTCATTCTTTAATTATTACAAGAAAAGTTTTATTGCTATAAAAGTGATAATCCATTATAACACCAAACTTCTTTATAGAATGTTTCATAAGTCAAATACAGTATTTCTTTAGCAGGTTCAGTCTTAGCTTGATTTTGCTTTTTAAGGCATTTCATTTGATTGATGTTGAGCTGAAAGTAGATTTCTGTAATTCGGGGGATTGACATTTTAATCAGTAAACTGGCGATTGGCTGTGCATTGCAATCTCTTTAATGTGTTGCTTGATTTTGGACATACAAAAATAAGATTTCTTCCTTCAAGTAGCTCCAAATGTAGTGAGGGAGAAATGCCTAGTGACATATTGCCATTAAACAGCAAAACCACAATGAGAAAATTTTAAATTCCCTAAACCTTTTTTTCCCGTATTTGTCATCCATTATGTATTTCTAGTAATGGTTGGTGGAACTACTTCGGAGGCAATGTAGAAAATCAAGTGCATTCAGAGCTGGCCTAGGAAAAGAATATTGGGTGAAGGAAACACTGGGTGAGGAGAGAGAAGAGCGCCAGCCACACTCCTGTTGCTGCAGAGGTGAAAGACAGGGCCTAGGAACCAGCCAAGGGAGAGGCCAGCAAACCTTCTGGGCCCTCTGATAGCCTGGCTGTCTGCTCTCTCCGCCCAGCCAGCAGGTTAGGAAGGGAGAGGCATGTTGGCTGCAGGGGAGTGTGATAACCTTGCAGGGAGTTTAAAAAGAGTATTTTGTAACCTCTAATGTAGGGAGAAAGCTCTTTATAATATTTTAAGCCTGGAGGATTTCACTGTGTACTTTTAGGTACACTTGTATTGCCTATACAGTAAAGCTATTAAAGCAGTGACCCTGAGTCATCCAGTTGTTTTCAGTCTGTACTAAGGACATTATTTTTCCTGTCACAGCAGTTTACTGGATTTTTCTCCTTATCATGCATTACTTTATTTACTTTTATTTTTTAAAAAATTGTTTCAAAAATTATTTTATTTGATACAGAGTCTTGCTGCCCAGTTCAGACTTGTAGTGATCCTCCTGTCTCAGCCTGCCCAGAGCTGGGATTACATCGTGCACCACCATACCTGGTTTCAGGGCTGGCACAGAGTACACAGAGCGCCCAGGTTCCAGAATGGCATGCCGTACTGGGGATCAAACTCGAGTCCTTGTGCTTGCCAGGCAGGCACTTATACCGCTAAGCTATCTCCCCAGCCCTCATGTCTTTCTTTAGGTAGGGGGATGTTTTAACCGTCAATTAGAAAAATACTGCTGAAAGCCAAAAAGAAAAGTATTAAAGTTTTTTTGTTTTGTTTTTTGTAAAGTACTGTGCTATCTATACCATCCCTAAAAACTGTTTGCTCTTAGGTATAGCTGATAGGCTTAATTGTACAATGTATAGCCCTGTACTGTGTGTACACCTTCTACTAAAACCCAGGAGAGGTCTGGAAAGTTTTGTGCATTGCACTAAGAAAGCATTCAGTTTTCAAATGCTTTCAGTCTAATGTTTTTCATGTAGCTTATTTTCTTCTTAGTGCAGGTGGCAAGGGTGCAACTGAACTAATACATGGATTATTCGTCAGTAGCATATAGGAAGGTATTGAGAGACCTAATGTACTAGGTAAGGATTTATTTGTAGTTGCTATTTTATTTTTAAAAATTTTATTGGTATGTTTTAGTTATACACATGATATTTGTCATAGAGAATGTTAAATAATGGCACATGAGGAAACACCTGGAGACTGAGACTGTGGGAAAGTCTAGGTTTAATTCCACCTCCGTGCAGCAGGCTGAAATCAGAGTGTACGTGCTGCTGAAGCGAGCACCAGGCTGAAATCAGAGCGATACCAGCAAACATCTGGAGGGCAGGCTAAGTATACTTAGTGCTTAGGGTTGGAGTTGCAGTCCCAAAGAATCTAGATGGAATGTTTAAGGTCAAAGCTGCAAGGACACTCAGCACAGGTGTGTATATAGAGCTGGATCTTCCAGGAAGGTTGCAGTTCTGTCCTAAATTTCTTTATGGCCCTTAATTCTTGTTTACTGAGGGCAGCCTGGATTGTTACTGTTTATAAAGGCAATATGAAGGTCTCAGTGAGGACACACCTGACAGGGAATTTGTACCTGTATGTGACATATCTTGCTTCTTTTTTTTCCCATTCCTCTCCCCTCCCTTCAGCTCCTCTTCCCCTTATTATTTATAGAAGCTTTGCTTCCCTTTTTTTTCTTGTCTCTTCCTTCCTTTCCCCCTCTCCCTACCCTCGTTCCATACTCATTTGAACCTTTTACTCCCTTTTCCCAATATCTGTTGTACATTTTGATCTTTATTTATACTTTTGCTTTCTCACACCAAAGAAACTGCAGTATTTAAACTAAGGATTTATTTTGATCTGCATTTCACCTACTACATTTAGCAGCTCAAAACAAGTCATAGAATTATTCCAAATTAATGGTAATGATTTTTTTTTCATATTATAGAAGAGCCTATATAAAAGCAGAATCAAACTCAGATCACAGAGGTGAAGGATGCACATAAAAACACATCACTCTGCCTCATTGTAAGTACACCCAGGTTGGGATCAAATAATTTATTTTCTTTTTGTAAAAAATCTTTTATTTGGGCTAGGGAGAGAGCTCAGCAGTCTAGGCACCTGCCAGGCAAGTACAGGGACCCAGGTTTGATCCCCAGTACTGCATGCCTGCCCTGAAACTGGGCGTGGTGACACAAGCCTATAATCCCAGCTCTGGGGAGGCTGAGACAGAAGGAAAATTTATTTGATACAAGGTCTTGCTACACAGCTCGGACTCATAGTGCACCTCCTGTCTCAGGCTACCCAATGCTGGGATTACAGGCCTGTGCCATCACGCCCAGTTTTGGGGCTGGCATGATACACCTGGGTTTGGGTCCCATGTGGCATGTACTGTGGATTGAACCCGGGTTCTTACGCTTGCCAGACAGGCACTTAGATCACTGAGCTGTCTATCTCCCTAGCTCCAAATAATCTATTTTCAAAAGCAAATATAAATCAGTTAAGGACAAATTGAGAATTTATTTGCTCTTTTCTTCTTTTAATAGTATGTGTTTTTAAAAAGTAACATGAAGAGATATGGCTGTACTAGAATTACCTCTGAGCTTTTTCAGATAGTGTACACATCCCTGTCCCCACACTCTCAATAGATATCATAGAAACAGACATGGGTTTCATTCCTAGAATTATAGGTAGCCAAGTTAGGTAGAAGTTAATAAGCAGTCAGACAGGGACAGGCCCTGGAGGGAGTCAGTGCAGAAGAGGAGAGCACATTAGGACTGTGACTGGAGGTACATCCGTTGAAAGCCAGGCCTCAGGATAAAGATGCACTGGCCAGGCCTATATGCCTCCCTAAGGGCTAATCAGCAGAGAGAGATTATACTTAATTAGCACCACCTGGTCTAGGAAGTCTAGGTAGGCATCATTTGCCCAGCTGGATGGCCAAAGCATCCAGACCCATCCCTCCCCTGAAATACCTTTGTTCTATGTACCTTTGCTATGTGACTCACTTCCCTATTGGATCAGTATTAGTTAAGTGGCTATACCTGTAATCCTATAGATGGACTGTAGTTTGACCCACATTGTACCCACATTGTGACTTTGCTGTACAAATTGTCCCTGACAAAGGGCCTTGGCCACCCACTTAGGACCCCTTCTGTCTCTCAAAAGCTAATTTTCAATAAGCCTTTCATACTCTTAACCTCCATTGTTCCTTGGACTTCATTCTTTGATTTTGGGGGACAGAAGCACATCTGATATCTAGCAGGTTGGGAGTTATATTTCTCCTATGTCACTAGTTTTTGCTGACTTGGACAAAATAATTAACCTTTAAGCCTCAGTGTCCTTGTCTATAAAATGGTGAGAATAATCTCCACATCATCAAGTTGTTGTGAGGCTCAAAGTAAATTATGGTCGGAAAGTCTTTAACATGATGCCAGGCATGTAGAATGTCAGTATTAACTGTTATTAGAAAAGACTGAATTTCATACATACATAAATGTAAATATACAACTTCATCATATTTTTCATTTGAAACTCTGCTATTGTACCCTTATTATAAATTACTTACCATTATAAGCTAATCCTAGAAAACTGTTTCCACTGATACGGTCTTTAGTAGAATCATAAATTTAACTGAAATATTTTACCTTTTTGCTTTCAGTATCAAAGAGTTAATTCTTACTTTGGGAAATTCTCACAGACCAATGTTACATTCCTCTTCAATTTTATAGGTCCGGAAGTTTTCTCTATATAGTAGAAATTGATCAGGCCTGAAAGAAATGTTATACTTTTTAGAATATTTTGCTGAGTTTACACACCTATAATATTCAAATAATAGAACTTAACCAAAAAAGGGGATACAGATGAATGTCCATTTTGTATCTGTGTATTCAAAGTGGTTAGGATAGATATAAAGTTACATTCTCTTAATGAATGGAGTGATTTGTTCTAATGGTGTTAGGATATCATGTCTGCATCTTGTACAGCAATTAACCACTAGGAAGAAGGTATGCAATGTGTTAATTATTGAAACTGTCCTACCAATTTGATTTGAAACTGTCTCATTGCTATTTGTTTATCAATAAAATTATGGGAAAAAAAGAAATGTTACACTAAGCAAACTAAGTAGAAAATGATAAGTAAACCAGAATATCTGATCTTACTATACAGTATATCTCTGGTGAATTGCACATTAAGCCCATAGAATTAGTGTATTTTTCCTTTTTCCTTTGTAGGCATATCTGCATGAGAAATCAGATTGCCAGAAGTTTAGATGTGAAGGACCATGGAAGAATGGGACAAGTAGGCTGTGAGAATGGGAGCAGTGTATATTCCAAGAGCCACATTCCCTGTAGCTGCAGAGGGCCAGGTCACAGAGGCAGGTCCAGACCCATTGCTGCAGGCAGGGATAGGTAGAGGCTTGGGGAATAAATTTGCAGGAGCTGGTAACCACATGGAAAGTGGGATTGAAGACAAAGGGGAAAGGAGAGTCTTATATTTTTGTTTCTACTAATCAGGTGAACTGATGATGTTAACTTCTTAGAACAATAACAACAAAAACATTGTATGAGAAAAGGAAAGGGAGTTCAGTTTACGATGTGGAGAATTTGTGGTACAGATTCTAAACTGATACTGAGATTCCAGTTTGAAGTCGTGAAATGCCAAGTTGGACTGAAGACAGAAACTTGAGAAGTAACTATCAGGTAGTTGGAATTTAAGATGTTTAGGTAGAGATTTCTGAGAAGAGAAAGAAGAGGGCCCATGAAAGAATCTTGAAGAACTGGGGATAGGAGACATTAAAAGCAAATAAAGGCAGCAATCCCCTATTTGTTTATTTATTTATGTCTTTTTCAGACAGGGTCTGACTATGCCGTTCAGGCTGGCCTTGAATGAGCCTTCTTTTTTTTTTAAAAAAAACATATTTATTTATTTATTTATTTAGTACAGATAGTTTCAGGGCCAGCATGGCATATGGTACTAGGGATCAAACTCGGGTCCTTGTGCTTGCCAGGCAGGTGCGTAGACAGCTGAGCTATCTCCCCAGCCCTGAATGAACCTTCTGAGTGCTGGGATTACAGACATGTACTATGTGATACCATGCCCAGCTCAGCACTGTCATTTTCCTCAGCAACCTGGTTACTGTTTCCTTCAAGCTCAGAATTGGATTGTTACTTGAAAGAGGCAGATAGCCAATAACTGAGTCTCAAAAAAAAACCTCTTTCCTATTTGTTTTCTTAATTTCATTGGCAACCCCAAGTCATATCAAATTTCAAAAAGTAGCCTTGTCTTTGAATCCTGGAGATGGTTGTGACAATTAATTTTGAAAAAACAAGTCTTAATGTCTAATAATACTAAACAGACATTATATGTCTAAATGTAATATATTCAGAGAGTCTCTTGCCTAACAAAATTGATGTGTGTGTGTGTGTTTATTTTTTTTCTTTTGCATGTATTTAGTAAAAGGTCTGCAGAGTCTCACTACACAGATCAGACTCATAGTAATCCTCCTTTTTTCAGCCTCACTAATGCTGGGATTACACAGGTGTATGCCATCATGCCCAGTCTGAATCTCTGGTCTCAGCACACCCAGGGGGCAGGGCCAGCACAGCTTGCTGGGTATCAAACCCTAGTCTCTGCGTGTGCTTAAGCAGGCACTTTAATCTGCTGAGCTATCTGGCTGGCCCTTATTTTGTCACATATCTTAACCATGCAAGAATTCCAGCATAATTCTAGAATTACATGTGTTTACAAACGTGCTTGTAATCAATATTCTTCCTTCCTAACCATCTCTTAGCTTCCCTTCCCCCTTTTAAATTACACTCTGTTCTTGGTCATGAAAGATTCAGTGTTCTTAATTACCAGTGATTATTTTGTTTATTTGAAGAGCCTATATTGTTTGGGGCCCCTCTCTTATGGTAACTCTTGAATCTGACACACAGTTGTATCTGTAGTTCAGTCTATTTTTACTTTTCTGTGAAGAGTTTCTAGACTTCCCAGTGAATGATGGGGTTTAATTTTCTACCTACTTTTTACCAGTCAGCATTGAGAGGATTTACTTGATCCCAGAAGCATAGTACATATTTCAATACCCACAAAATTACTATATAAAATGCTGATACTCAAGATATTTCTTCACTTTTTAATTTTGAGAACAGGAAATGCACAGATGAATTATGCTGTTTATTCTGCATTACTTACTTTTTTTTTTTTTTTTTTTTTTTGCGGAACCGGGGATTGAACTCAGGCCCTTGCACTTGCCAGGGAAGCGCTTATTCCACTGAGCCATCTCCCCGGCCCCCTGCATTACTTACTTTCGAGGACTTCTACTTGTTTGTTTGTTTGTTTGTTTGTTTGAACCATAACTTTAGTTAAAAAGACAATATTTTCTGTATTTAAAAAAAGATTTATACAGTGTATTGATTATCAAAACTGTCCTATTAATCAGCTGTGAAACTGTCTCATTCATATTTATTTCTCAATAAAAATAAAAAAATAAAAATAAAAAAAGATTTAAAGCTGGGTACAGTAGTGTATATCTGTGTACTTGGGAGACTGAGGCAGGAGGATCACTTGAACCCAGGAGTTCAAGGTTTGAGACCAACGTGGGCAGCACAGTGGGACCCCATATTAAAATTTAAAAAATAAAATAATTGTAATGATTGCATTAATATCCTGGAACATAAGTTCCTGACAGTAGCTACCTTTGTTAACTCATATTTTAATATGAGTAACCCAGATGTCAGCTGAGTGTCCAGACCCTTCAAGAGCTAAATAAGTTGGTTTGACTCTTCAGCTTCATGTCATGGGAAAGCCAGAACTTTCTGTAAGAGTCCCGCAGATCTGCCGCGTATGGGGCTCTGAGTAGCCTCATGGACCTGCCCAGTCCTCTTCTCAGGAAGGAGTAAACATTACTCCCCTAGTCTCACAACAAGTCCTCTCACCACAATTCTGATGCTGTGAGACCTCACCTTCTACCCTGACTTTCCCACACAAAAATCATTTTTTCATAAGAGGATCTTTGCTATCCTTTGTTAAGGTGATCAAAGATGTACTTTTTAAATTCAACTTGATAATAATAATAATCCCATAGTAACACTTTTCTTGATTACCAAACTTTCAAGTATTTAAAATGTCCCCTGAGCTCAATGTCTATCCTTTGGAAGTTAAAAGAAACCTATTTTGAAAAGGCTGGGGCTGGGGAGATAGCTCAGTGGTCTAAGTGCCTGCCTGGCAAGCACAGGGACTTGGGTTTGGTACTGCATTGCGTGCCACCTGGGGTTCGGTACTGCCTGCTGTGCCGCCCTGCAGCCCCAGGTATGCTGTGCCTGCTGCTGAGATGGATGGTTGGTGCCTGTAATGTCATCCCAGTGCTGGGCAGGCTGAGACAGAAGGGTCACTGTAAGTCCAAGCTGCATAGTGAGACCTACACCAAATAAATAAGAAGATTTTAAAAAAGGCTTTTGCTAAATGCTAGAATTTAATGCATGGTATTTGTGACTCCTTTGCCAAATAACATAGATGATATTGCTCATTTAAAAGAATTCAGAATTCTGGATAATATTGATCAAGTTGCTTTTTTCTTTTGGACAAATATATCAAGACTGTCTTACAGATGTGTCTTCTAATTTGAAGTTTGTGTTTAGTATTGAGCTATTCTGTTTCCTTTGAGTAAACTATGCCTGTAACTAAATTATATTTTCTTTTACTACCAAATAATAATTTGCTTTGTTTTTCATTTTTCTGAGCCATTTATGACCTTTAGTTTTAAAAAAGAATGTTCTTAAGACATGAGTAATGTCAGAGAAACATAAATAGTAGTCAAGGCTGTTTTCAGCACTGTTATATAATTACTGTATTCTTTTCAGTTATTCTGGAACATCAAGTATAAGATGGAATTTCTGTTCAGAGAGTTTTTAAGACCTGATGTGTGGTCATTTGCTTATGCATTTTGTTTATGTTTGGTGGGTGTCCTTGCATTTTATTTTGCATACAAAAATGTCACAATTTCTGGGCATGTTGGTGAGCTCTGTAATCCCAGCATCCGGGAGGCTGAGGCTGAGAATCAGGCAGGAAAATCACTGTAAGTGCACTGTAGACTGCATAGTGAGTTCAAGACCAGCGTGGACGGCATAATGAGACCCTGTCTTTAAAAAAAGAACCAGGGCAGATGAGAAGTTCAGTGGACTAAGAGCCTGCTTAGGCAAGTGCAGGGACTATCCCCGGCACCACCTGTGGGGTCCCTCCCCTTCTCCTGCTGAGCAGCAGCTGAGACTGGGCATGATGGCATGCACTTGTAATCCCAGCACTGGGGAGACTGAAAACTGGAGAATCACGACGAGTCTGATCTGTGTTGTGAGACCCTTTTTTATTTTACCAAACAAAAAAGAACCAAGGCTAGGAATACGGTTCAACAGCACAAGGTCCTGAGTTCAAGTCTCAGTACCAGAAAAATAAGAACCATAATTTGGCTGTAGCTTAGATGTCAGTAGATCTGGCCAGTCCTATCAGCTAAGAATGTTGTTTTGTTTTCACATGGGGAGTGTTAGACAACAAAAATATGCAACAAACCTTCAAAGTCTAAAATATTTAGTACCTGGCTTTTTACCAAAGTTTGCTTGTCCTTGTTATAGATTCTTGCATTTTAAAGTGGATCAATAGCCTATTACTGTTTGAAAGTTACTGATAGAAATGATCAGTGGTTATATAATTGTGTGTTTTGTGTACTGAATTATCTTAAAATGGTAATATAGATCACTAATATGTGAACATAAGAGATAAGTGAGCAACAGATTAACATTCTATCTCCTCATAAAAGGTGGTAACATACTGTAACTTCCCTTTGATTCTTCATGTTGGTATACTATTTGAACTTTTCAGGTGAACATAGTGTTCTATTTATAATGAGGAACAAAACTACAAAGAAATACGTGCATGTTGTGTAAAGAGAGAGAGAAATTGAATGGAAATTTTCAGTGTAATTTTGGCTGATTTTCATCAGCTGAAAAAGATTTTTTAAACGGTCCATCTTTGAACTTACACACCTCTCCCTTCTCAACACATCTCCCTTCAAAGTGTGTACAGTACCAAGTAACCACACACCTAAAAATGTCTATATTGAGGCTTAACCTCATTTGTTTTTTCTTTTGTGTTAATTGAAATCTACACTGCTTTAGAGTAGGCAGGTATATGTAAGAACAGCATGGCTTTTTGCAAAATTGTCCTGAGCTATTCTTGCATAGTTTACAATATAGCAATTGCTAGTTCGGCCACATACATTTTCTCCAACAAAAATTCATGTGTTCACATATAAGTTTAAACTTTTAAGCATTGAAAGGGTACAATAATTATATCGAAAGTTAATTGCTAAAAGAATAATAGGACTTTCATGTTTTTTAAAATTGCCTACAGTTGGATGTGGTGGTCCACACCTTGTAATCCTGGTGCTTGGGAGGCTGAAGCAGGATAAGATAGCCACAAGTTCAAGGCCAGCCTGGGCTATGTAGTAAGTTTAATCTCTGAATGACATAGTGAGGCCCTGTCTCAAAAAAGAAATAAAAATTGTCGGTTTAACTCCATATCTTGCTCCAAGTTGGTCTACACACCAAAGGCAAGAACTTTAAGTATAGTACTATGCAATGCAGAATATTGTTGAAAGCTGCTTACTTTAGAGGTGAGTTGTGAGAAGGGATTACTCTAACTAAAAGTAATTGTCAGAACTCCTGAGTTATTGCTGTGTGGCACTCACAGAGCAGGTTATCTAGCCTTGTTTTCATAACAGCGTGTGTTTTTTGCAGGTAGAGCAGTTAGCAGAGTGGAAAGGTAGGAACTGATCTTAGTTATATATCTTCTAAGTCTGTGTCCAGAAGAGCAGGTACAATGAGGTGGTACTCTTTGTAGTCTATTATTGTGCCTCCTTATCTACATAATGTTTTAATTATATCTAACACATAAATAATGCTTACTATGTATTAAGTATTTGATATGTCCTATAAATAAGCTCATTTAATACACATAATGCCCCTGTAAAGTAAGCATTGTGATTGTCCCCATTTCTGTAAATGAGGAAACTGAGGCATAGAAGGATTTTTTTTTTAAACAAAGTATGGATTTCAGTTTTAATAATTGCTAATTTGGAAATATAGAGAACTAACGGAAGGAAAGTTATTAGAAACAAATGGGCTATACAGTATGTGTTATTTCATATCTGTTATAATACCAAGCTTCTAAGTGGAGCTGCTATTTAACTTTTCTGACTTTCACCTTCTCAACATCAACATGTCTAACTTATTGTAAGGCCAAATGGGGGAAAAAAACCCACATCTGCTAGCATGTTAAACTTCATAGTATTAAGAATTTGAAAATAAAATACAAAGGTAGTACAAGCCTTTACTAGGCACTGTAGTTTGAACTCTAGCACTCTAGATAGGTGAATTTCTGGATGTGTAAAATTTAATATTTAGGGCCTTATAATTTTTATGGTATTTTGGTGAGGATGTAGATTTGGAATGTTAAAACACCATGACCTGATAATGACTAACATTCTTTCTCGCCTAATTCTTACAAAAGTTAAAGTTTAAAAAATACAGCTCAGGTTGTATAACATGCTCCACTCTTCTGTACATCTAGGAAAGTCTTCTTGTGCTGCTCTGCCCTTGAGCAGGCCCGGTGCTGAGTTGCCTGAAGGCCCTAATGAATCACAGGTACTCAGTGGCAATAGTCACCTCTTTTCTTTTCAATGCTACTGTAGAAAGCAGAGAGGAAAAACTGTTTCTTTTCACCTCAATAGTTTTGGCAGGATTGCTTGAAGGAATATAAAGGAATGTAGATTCTTTTTTTTTTTTTTTTTTTTCCTAAACAGGAAAAAAACTGAACTTTTTTCAAAACTTTGGCTTGGAACTAAATGCAAAGCACAAGCAACACTTACAATTATACCCTTAGATACACAGCACATGCCTGGTAGCTTAATCTGCCTAGTAGATCAGCTATTACAGATCTTTTCCAACACAGACTTATGCTTGTGAGCTTTGTGGGTAGTGGTGAAGTACCTCCCAGGCAGGGTCCAGGTCTTTCTGGTGCCCCTGCAGACGGTCATCTTCTGCTCAGCCCCTGTTGTGATCTGGGACATGTTTGTTTGCTGTATGTTCTATGTGTAGTTTACAGTGAGTTGGCCATTCTCATTTTGTCCCTGTAAGTAGTGCTACTATAGGTTTGTGGACATACAAGTTAAAATGGTATGAAATTTACACATATTAAATTACCACTGGGGGCCGGGGAGATGGCTCAGTGGAATAAGTGCTTGCAAGGTCCTAAATTCAATCCCCGGTTCCGCCAAAAATAAATAAATAAATAAATAAATAAATAAATAAATAAATAAATAACCACTGGACAATAAGGGTGATTAGGACCGGAGTCTGTTAATATGAAAGAATGCTGCTTAGGCTGGGGTCTGTTCAAGTGGCAGTGGGAGCTCAAGACCTTGAGGGCCATGTGGTAGACAGCATTGCTGCTAAGGAAGTTTTTACAGACCCACAGCCAGCCCCACTCTTCAGGCCTTCTCTGAGCTGCAGGTGATGCTCTGATCTGGGTCCCATGGCTGCCAGAGGCCACTTGCGTCTGTAGATGGAGATTGTGCCAGGCAGGGTTGCCTGCTTCAGCAAACCCCAAATAGATGAGGCAGGACATGTGTCCCAGAACCCTGAATCTCACTCATGGCTTTGGATTTTTAAACTGATGGACTTAACAGCCTTTTGAAATCCAGTCTGCTTGCAAGTAGAGCTACCTTCACTCTTCATATTCTGAAAACCTTACTGATCATTTTGCTGAGTTGGGTCTTTTTTAAAGTGCAGTTGTTCCTAAAAAGATTGACTAAGGATCCAGCAAAGAAAGTATGTGAGCTTTCTTAGGCAGAGACCAGGGTTGGATGCCCGGTGTGCTCTGCCCATTAAAAAAGGGGACAGATTTCTGTAGAACTAGCTCTGCTGCTCTGTGATATGTTAGGAGGAAAGCCAGGGTGCAGTTTCTGTGGCTCAGTTTCTGGAGCTGGACTTCTTTTGTGGTTCCAGCCTTCAGGAATCTTTGCTCACTTGGGTTTTGCCTGCTTGGAGTTTGGTGCTGGAATCTCCCCCACCACCTGTTTTCAGCTTTTGGTTAGCACTGAAGCCGTGAGGGTCTTTATTTGGTTTAGTATCTGAGTTTTAGATTACTGTGAGTTTTTTTGTAAATTCTGCCTGTGAAATATTGGCAGTTATATTACAGTTAACAAGTTTTTGTCAGATATTGCCTATTTAATATAGAAACATAATGAATTTATTTTATTTTTAAAATTAGGCAGCTTATTATTGGTCCATGTTAGGCTGCCCCAGCCTGGGCAGCTGCTGTACTTGGTGATCCATACTGTTCCTCTCCTATGTGCAGATCAGCAGCCAATACATATTTGAAGTGAGTCCCTAAAGTGTTGTTTGTAAAATAAAATTTTGAAATAGATTTCCAGTGTAAATGTTTCATTACGTTATTATAATTCAGGCTCTGCATTCCTGTAAGATGAAGTGTCCCTGAGTTGCTGTAGACTTTCTCTCTTC
>NW_004524601.1:257396-275531 GCF_000260255.1 Octodon degus
ATGTGGTGCTGGGGGATTGAACCGCGGTCCCTGTGCTTTGCTAAGCTTGTTCTAAGTAGGTGCTTTAGACCACTGAGCCATCTCTCCAGCCCCACTAAATATGTTTTTAAATAAGAAAGAAAGTAGGTGGCACTGAGGGAAGTCTTCAGAATGTGTTTCAACTAGAAAAGGCTGAAAGTGTGTTGTTTGTGCTTGCCAAGGTTTAGTTCCTGTATGTTTAGGACTCATTGTGCTTTCTGGGTATCATACATCAGAGATCAAAAGAGGGTGATTAATGACTATGAGCATCACCATCAGAGGGCAGGCAGCAGGGGTGACTTCTCACGTTCAGAGAAAATGTCATCAAGCAGTTATTAGTAGCCCTACTGAATCCAACATTGTGATCGGTACAGTAGCTGAATAATGATAATAAAGTAATACTTAGGTGGTGATAGAAATCATAGTAATTAAGACTCACATAGCATTTATTGTATTTTAAAGCCTTAGTCTAAGACTTCATGTATTACTTGTAATTCCCCTATGGCCCTCTGTGGTGGGTGCTCTTTTTCTCCCGTAATCCATCACAACCCCATATAGTTGATTTTGTTAGGTTTGATTAACAGGTGAAGAAACAGGGTTCATTAATATGCCTGTGATCACACAACAAATAAATGATGGCACTGCGATTCAAGTTCAGGCACTCTGGTTCCAGAGTTCATGATCTAACCACTGTGGCAGGCTGAATAATGGTCCTCAAAGATACCCAATTCTAGCTCCCCAGAACCCGTAACGATAGACAGAAGGGACTTTGCAGATGTGACCAAGTGAAGGACCTTGAGATAGAGATTATCCTGGATTATCTAGTTGGGTCTTAAAATTATTCACATGTCCATATAAGAAGGAGATAGAGGAAGATTTGGCAGCAGAAGACAACATTGTGAGAGTGTGAGTCAAGGAAGAGCTTTGAACACACTATTCTCCTGGCTTTGAAGATGGTAAGGAGACCCTGAGCCCAGGACTGAGGAGCTAGAAAGGGCCCAGCGAGTTTTCTGTTGGAGCCATCAGTGGGAGGAAGCAGGGCCCTGCTGACACCTTGGTATTGGTCCAGACAAACTATTTCACCCTTCTCACCTCCAGAACTGTAAGAAAATATGCTTTAAGTTACTACATTTGTGGTAAGTGTTGTAGCAGAAGTAGAAAATTAAAGCCATCATATTTTAGAGAAAGATAATGGGTTTTGATTAAGTCTTTCTGCTGTAAGCAAACCCTCCTCAGAATCCAGCAAGGAATGCATGAACTTTAGTAATGTCCCCTTTAGTAGTCTCAGCTTTATGGCACTGGTTACTTTGTTGCTGCCAGCAGTTTCTTGGTCCTTAAAATCCCTTTCTACATAAAGCACCAACTTCATATTCAAACCTAGCAGAAACTTATGAAACACTAGGAGAAAGTTCCATATTTTCCTCAACCCAACCTATAGAGAGAGGCTGGAGATACTTTGGTGTCTGCTGCGTGTCAGGTGCTAAGCTAAGGAATTTTCACTTTTATTCAATCCTTATATTTAACACTTCTTTTAGGAGTATTTTATTAATACCTTTATCTTTTTTAAAAAAATGTATATAGTACAGCATCCATAGAGTTTCACTTCACAGATGAGAATCGTAGTGATCCTCCTGTTTTCAGCCTCCCAAGCACTGGGATTACAGGTGTGTGTCACCATGCCCAGGCTCAATCAATGTCTCAGGTTGCTGCCCAGGGTTGGGGCCAGCACGGCACTAAGTCCTGTGCCTGCTTTAATCCACTGAGCTATCTGGCCAGCCCAATACCTTTTTCTTGACAATAAGAGTGAGACTCAACAATGGTAAATGTGTTCAAGGTCAGAAAAGTAATAAGATTAAAATTTAGACTGGGTAGTGCCAAGGTACACACCGTGTCCTGGACTCCACTGCTTTTCCATGCTGCTTGTGCTAGGATTTCCAATTTAAGCCATGGCATTCTCTACAGTGTAACCAGGAAAAATGTTGTGGCACTTGAGCACCCTGACTTGTTCCCATGCAGGTAGGGCAGGTTCCTGTACCCAGAAGTCACATTCTTTCTGTATGACTTTAAAGATAAACACAGGGCCAGATATAGCTGAGATGTACAGCACCTGCCTGGCCAGCACATGGACTTGAGTTTGATTCCTGGTAACAAAAATACACTACACTACTCTACAGATAGACTCAATTTGTGTTCAGCTTTTCTTTATTCTTTTATGCAAAAATTAAATCAAATCATAAGGGTCTCCAGAGCTTGCTTATTTGTTATTTTTTAACTTTTTGAGACAAGGTCTCGCAGTTCAGGTTGGTCTTGAGCTCACTTTGTAGCCAGGCTGGTCTCAAATTCGCAATCATCTGTCCTGACCTCCCTTGTGCTGGGATTTATAGGTATGTGTCACCATGCCTGGCTATCCAGAGCTAATTTATTTTTATTTATTTATTTTTTTTAAGACTCAAGTAAACTTTATTAATAACTTGTGTTTTTACATTGACCAGTACATGGCTTTTTCTTTGAGTCATGGAAATTTAGACATTGAAATAGAGAAATAAAAATTCACCCCTTGACTCTGACAGAGTTCTCACAGCCTTGAGTGAGTAGTGTAACTCTAGCTCACCCTTTTTTGCTCACTCCAGTTGTTGCTGTGATCTATAAAACAACTTCAGGGTCAGGTGAGCTCACAGAAAGTGTAGGTGCTTCTCCTAGGTATAAGTTTTTGGGAAACAGATGATCATTTGAACATCTTACATCTGGCTTATTTGGTCCATATTTTTTTTTTGTCTTTTTGAGACAGGGTCTTGCTATACAGTTCAGGCTGGCCTTGAGCTCACTGTGAAGCCCAGGCTGGTTTTGTTTTGTTTTGTTTTGTTTTGTTTTGTTTTTTTCAAAGTTTTATTGACAAACAGATAGCAATGAGACAGTTTCAAATCAAATCGGAAGGACAGTTTCAACGAATAATACACTGCATATATTCTTCTTAGTGGTTAATTGCTGTACAAGATGCGGACTTGTGATCCTATTTACAAACACCATTAGAACAAATCATTCTATTCATTAAGAGAATGCAACTATATATCTATCCCAACCTCTTTGAATACACAGATACAAAATGGACATTCATCGGTATACCCCATTTTTTCTAAGTTCCGTTATTGAATATTATAGGTGTGTAAACTCAGCAAAATATTCTAAAAGAGTCCAGTAGCCTATAATAGCATTGGGTCTTATATTTAACTGGCAATGTCAGAAATTATTGACCTGAGTCCCCACAGCTCAACTTAACAGCATGGCTTTATTTCTTATATTTCGACTTCATACTTTTCTACTGGATGGTTAAGACCAAGGTAAAGCAGGACCTATGCAACAAGAGTTGTAGCTTTTTGGTCTGAGAAGGTCAGTGAAATGCCCTCAGGATTTGTCCTGAGATCCTGTACCTCAGATTTCCAGAGCTAATTTAAAAGCTGTTTCTTCTGTTCAGCAAAAATTTGGAATCCATAGTCAAAATTTATATACATTTTTGTGATCATATATATATGACGACAAAAATATATATATTAAAAATGGAGGTTAAAAATTATAAATGGCAAAAAAAATATATAAATGGCAGTATAAGATTAAAGCAGTTAGTGTGTGACAGTGGACCAAAGTCTCAAGGTTACCATTAGATTCACAATGGCCTTTGATTAAAAGACCCACAGTTGTCATTAAGAGTCATTTTAGTCCAGAAGGAAAGGTGTTTACTTCATGTTTTCCCTCTTCATCTTCCCCCATCTTTTGTTTCCTCCTGTCTTTTCTAACTCCCTCTCTCCTTTTCTTTCCTCCTTACAAGAAACTTGTGATTTTTTTAGAACTGGAGATTGAACTCAGGCCCTTGTGCTTGCCAGGGAAGCCCTTATTCTACTGAGCCATCTCCCCAGCCCCAAAACTTGTGAATTTTTATAGAACTTTTTATAAAGATGTCTTCTTAGAAAATGAAAATGACTTTCAAATACACTTGTGAAGAGTATAGACTAGAGCAGTCTGCTCTAATTTACTAACATTCTGTAAAAGTATAGTCTGATTACAGGTTGATCTAGGAAAGCTTTGATTTATTCAGATGGTTATGATGTAACAGAATTCTTTTACTAATACAGAGAAGAGATTGGATTTTTACTTTCTGTAAAGGATCACACAGTAACTGTTCTTAGCTTTGAAGGCTCTACAGTCTTTGTCACAATTGCTAACTTCTAAAAGCAACCAGTTAACATTATTTTAATTGACAGTATTTAAATAAATGAGCATCCATGTTTGGATAAACCTTTATTTATATACACCAAAAAATAGAATTTCATGATTTTCATATGTAATATAGTTCCTCTTTCTTGCAGCTATTTAAAAATAAAAAGATCATTCTTAGTTCTCTGTACAGAAACAGATGCAGGTCAGATTGGTTGTGGACAGTGGGTTGCTGACTGTGCACTAGATGTTCTACTATATGCCAGCGTTTGCTCCTGCACTTGTACTGCCACTTTTAGTCTGATTATATCTATATTTGTGTTACACTTGTTTTTTATTTTTTGTTTGTTTGTTTTTTGTTTTTCTTTTCTTTTTCTTTTTCTGTTTTTTTTTTTTTTTTTTTTTTGAGGCAGAGTTTTGCTATGCAGTTCAGGCTGGCCTTGAACTTATTTTATAGCCCAGGCTGACCTCAAACTTGCAGCAGTCTTCTTCCCTCAGCGTCCTGAGCGCTGGAATTACAGGCCCGCGCTACTACATCTGGCTGTGTTACGTTCTTAATCTATTTAAAATCCAGATCTCTGGAGTATTATAATGTAAAAGATTGTGACAGAAATTCTGCAAGACATAGAGACTTCAGTGCAATTAATACAGGTAGTTGTCTGCCTAATAAACGTGACTCCTCACTTTATTTGCAGGCAGAATTCCTTGTTCAGATTTGATTCAGTGATGGTGGTGGTATACTTCAGGGAAGATTGCTTTCTTACTCTTCTCAAATAAAATAAAATTTTATTTTTTATTTTTTTTCAATTTTTTTATTTTTATTTTTTTACTGATTCATTTATTTTTATTTATTTATTTTTTTTAAGCTACAACTCTTTTTTTTTAATTATTTAATTATTTATTTATTTATTTATTACATTTATTTATTGTGTGTGTGTGTGGCCAGCTCAGCCCACCAGGGGGCGAGGCTGGCTGGCATGTGGTGCTGAAGGATCGAACCGCGGTCCTTGTGCTTTGCCAAGCTTGTTCCAAGTAGCTGCTTTAGACCACTGAGCCATCTCTCCAGCCCTAAAATAAAATTTTAAATGAACAAAATAAAGATATTTTATCTTTTTTTTGGTGAATGTCATGTTTTTAAAGACTGGGTCTGACCATTTATTTCAGCCTGTCTTTGAACACACTATATAGCTCAGGTTGGCCTCAAACTCAGCAGTCCTCTTGCCTAGGCCCTCTGAGTTCTGGCATGTGTCACCATGCCTGGCTAAGATATTTTATGTTTTTGACATACTGTAGGTTTATTTTCCTAATTTTTTTTTTTTTGTGGAACCGGGGATTGAACTCAGGCCCTTGGGCTTTCCAGGGAAGCGCTTATTCCACTGAGCCATCTATCTCCCTGGCCCCTTAGTTTCCTAATGTTTTGTTAGAGATATTTTTGACTTATCTAAATCTTTATGTTTAAAGTACATCTCCTAGGGCCGGCCAAATAGCTCAGCAAATTAAAGCGCCTGCAAGCAGGCATAGGGACCAGGGGTTCAATCCCCAGGCTTGCCGTGCCAGCTCTGCAACTGAGATGGCAACTGAGACTGGGCATGGTGCCATGTGCCTGTAATCCCAGCTCTTGGGAGGCTGTAAACAGGCAGATCACTACGAGTCCGATCTAGTAGTGAGACTGTGAACACCCTGTAGAACCTTCCCTAAAATACAAAAGTAAATAAATAAATAAAGGACATCTCCTATGTGAAACATACAGTTAGGTTGTCATCTTCTTTTTAAATCCAGCCTGACAATAGCAGACACTGTTGGTGGTTACAGCTGGAGGCGGCTTGGGGAGAGTTTTCTTCTAGCACCCTGTAGGGGCAGAGCAAAAGACCCTGCCAAGGTTAGACAACTCACATCACCTGGCACCCAGGCGATACAGAGGGCCAATAATGGGCATGGTCCAGAAACCCTGATTTTTATCATTGAATTTCGTTTGGTTTAGCACCTGTATTCCTTATTTTATTGTTGTCTTTCCTGTTTGAAGTATGCCTGTACCTGCTTAAGTTTTCACACTCGGCACTCAGGCAGCCTACATAGAAAGCCTTGTAACAGGATTCTGCATTTCCCCTGCCAGGCTTTGTGCTAAGGTAATGTGTTATGGCCCTTGCAGTATCTTATTTTTATATCACATTGCACAATTGAGGTATATACTTTGATCACATTTGATGTATGTGTACACTTGGGAAGCAATCACCACAAGCACAATACTGACCTTACTCATCATTACCTATACTTTTCTCTTGTGCCTTAGTAATTTCTCTCCCAACCCCAGGTAACCAGTGATCTGCTTTCTTTCACTACAAATAAGTTCACTTCTTTGTAGAATTTTTTATATAAATGGAATCATAAACTGTATCCTATTTCTTGTGATGTCTTATTTCCAGGATAGCCACTCTGAGATATATCCATATTGTTATGTATCATTAGAAATCATTCCTAAGGACCGACATGCCAAACAGGTTACTACTGTCAAACAAGATACTGAATTCTACTCACATAATCTGGGTTGTTTTTTGTTTTTTGTTTTTTGTAGGTCATGACCATCTAAGGAATGATAATCACATAAGAGCACCTATTAATACAGGTGTCATTTGGCTCATCAGAGAAAATCTGTCTAAAAGAAAATGTTCTGATGGATTCCCTTTACTCTGATTCATACCAAAGCTGTCCTGAACCAAAACAAGAAAGGATCCTGCATGAGTCAGTCTCAGAATGCCAGTTTCACATCACCAAGAGATGAAGAAAACCTCATGAACAGCAATCACAGAGACTCGGAGAGCATCACTGGTGAGTCCAGTTTAATCATACTGCTTGCAGTGCAGGGTGCACACACCTTGATCTGGCCTAGATGGCTTGTGAGAAATCGAGCTTCTCTTCCCCACCTGGGATCCTCAAAGACAGACTGAATTGATCTCTCCACCCCTGGCCTCCTTTCCCATGATCAGAATCTGCTTTGTGTTCCAGTCCTTGTCTGTGTTGGACTTCTGTTGCTTGCTAAGTCCCTGGTGAGCAGGAACTGTGTCACTTGCATCTTCTTATCTCCAGAGTGCAAGGACAGAGTTGCTTGTGTTTATGTGCTCCACAGACCAGGCACATGAGAGGCTCTTGGGACTTACAGGGCTACACTGGGAGCAGGGCCTTCCTGCTTTATCTTCGAGGCCAAATCAGAAGAACACAGGACACACAAAATTCATTCACCTATAAGACTTGACTTGTGTGGCTTTTTGTAGAGTTAGCTAAGTAAGAATATGTTTGCTGAGTATATATTAATAAATATGGATGCTGCTGCAAAATTTTGTTTCCTTTGCCAGAGTTAGAACATGTTTCTTTTTACTATTCACAAAGGGAATACCACATCTCTTAAAACTGAGGGTAGGCTGCCAGATAGCTCAGTGGGTTAAATCTCCTGCTCAGGGAGGGTGCAGGGGCTCGATCCCCAGGGTGCTATGCCAGCCCCACCCTGGGGCACACTGAGATGGCAATTGAGACTGGGCATGATGGCATTCACCTGTAATCCCAGGGCTTGGGAAGCTGAGAACAGGAAGATTACTATGAGTCCCATCTGTGTAATGAGATCCTGTAGATCCTGTACTAAATACATTAAAAAAAACAAAAACAAAAAACCGAGAGGGTAGATAACTACATCCTGTGTTTTCTCTAAGTCCTGGTATTTTAAATGTTAAAAGAAATGTGTCCCTCTCCCCCTGTTTTTAAATGGCTAAATTTAGGTGTTAGATGATGGGTAATACTGGAAACAGGAAGCTAGGAGCAGGCACATTAAGAAGAAAATTCCTGCAGTGCACAGAGACTGTGCAAGTGAGAAAGTAGTGATGTGAACAGCCTTCAGTGAGCCCTCTGTGTGCTGTGTTACCCTGGGTGCTTTGGTTGTTTACAACTTACCTACTTCTAACTACTACTGTGTAGTAGATGATTCTCTTTATTTTATAAAACAAAAATGAAGACCTACAATAAGTCATGCATCTAACATCCACAGCTATGAAAGTGGAATATTAGATTTAGAAGCTGGGTCTGACACCAAAGACCAGAGTTCTTTCTGATATTAAGAATGAAAAATAGGACAATAAATACTAAAGCAAGCACCTGAAGGAATTAGAAGACCTGTAAGGCTAATATGGCCTGTTAGAGGCATGCTGTGTAGGAACCTGGCCTCTAGGACAAGCGGCCAGTCCCTTTCCTGGGAGGGAGTGGGAGCAGGAGCAAGGGGGAGCTGTGCTTTGGCGGGCACAGTGCTGTATAGGAAACCGCAGGCTCTCAGTTCTTCAGGAGTTTACTTGCCTTTGTGGTCACCTTCCTCATCTAGGTGACAGACAGCATGGGCGGTTTCTGAAGTGCCTTCCATCGTGTATGTTCTGTAAGCATATAGATATTATAGCAGCCTTAAATTTAATTTGATTGGTAAGTCTAAAAACTTTCTAGTGAACCAATAATGAAAATAACTTAACATTTAGCAAATACTTCCGTGACATGCCAGGCATTGTCCCTAAGTACAAGTATTTTTTGTGCACAGTCTTACTTCATTCACACAGCCTCCATGGACGTAAGTGCCACAATACTGTCATAACTGTTTTACAACTAAAATGCTGGGCTTGGAGATAAATGACCCCCCCCGTATCATGTTCTGTTACACACTGAGCCTGAACTTGAGCCCAGGACAGTCACCTGTATCCTAGGAAATATATCTGAAGGCAAGGGAAGATTTTAGGAGGAAGCAATGTTTTCCTCCTTTAAATATCCTTCTCATATACATAAGCCTTTAATTATACCACATCTTTTTTCATTTTTGTATTTTGGTTAGATTATTTTTCATTTCCTCCTTGACCTCAGCCAATATTCAGATTCATGGGTCTTAGAGCAAGAGGGGAGACTCCCTGGAACACACTGGGCATCAGCTCAAAGGGGCCCAGACAACATTAGGAGTCGTGCTAATATTAGCCTCTGAGCTGACTATTCTAGCCCCTAAAACTTAACCAAAAACTTGTGCCACCTTTTCCCCCTGAACCTGGGTGAAGGGTGGGGAGCTCAACATGAGTTCATTTTTCTCCCCACTCTGGTTTCTGGTGGTTTTCTGCCCTGCTCCATGGAATGGATCTAACAGAATAAAATGACCAGCACTGTGTTAGCATTTTAGGTACTCAGTGATGGATATTGCCATTAAGTCAGGTACCCTCTCATCTTTCCACAGGGCCCTCATCCAATCTCTGAGACCATCCCCCAATGCATCTCCTGGCGCCTTTTCCCAGGGGCCTTAGATGCAGTCCTGCAGTCCCAGCCCCCAGGGACTGGCTAAATCAGGAGCTGTATACCTGCGGTCGCACAGCCGCATTCCCTGACAGAGAGGGCCCCTCACCGGCTCCCTCTTTGTGCAGCCTGCTCTGGCTCTGGGAGCTCAGGCTCCCAGGCCTTGTGGAGTCACGGAGAGGGAAAAATGCAGGCACCCTGCAAACACACACACTTTCTTTGAGTCCCACAGACATCTGAGAGTAATCTGTGGTGCTCGTTTTTCCTGACACTGGAAATAAATAAAATAAAGTTTCTCAGTACTTATATCAATGCTTTATAGACATTAATTTTTAAAGAATTTCTAGCTATTGTTAGAAAATACGAAAAGATAATTTTACAGATTATGAAAAAACCTTCCACAGAGTTCAAACATTAAATTTTTTCCCTTTTCAATCGACTGTTTTCTGTTGGTTGGTGTTGCCCCTCAATCTCCTGCCCAAGATGTAAGTGGAGATTAGTCCTTTTTAAAAAGATTGATACAACTTGGGAGGCTGAGGCAGGAGGAGTGCTATGAATTTGATGCCAGCCTATACTACATAGTGAGACCGTGTCACAAAAAAACAAAATAATTGATACTGGAGAGATAAGAAATTGGCTTCAATTCATATTAAACTTTAAAAACATAGTTAGAGTCACTAAGCAATATACTTTTTTTTTCTTTTAGGGAAGGGCCTACAGGTTCAGAGTCTCAGTATTAGATCAGACTTAGTGATCTGCCTGTTTACAGCCTCTCAAGAGCTGGGATTACAGGTGTGTGCCACTGCGTCCAGTCTCAATTGCCATCTCAGCACGCCCCGGGGGCAGGGATCGAACCCCTGGCCCCTGCACCTGCTTGCAGGTGCTTTAATCTGCTGAACTATTTGGCTGGCCCCTGCAGTATACTTTTGATAGTGTATAATTAAATTTTGTGGTATTACTTTTACTTGAGAAGTTGTCTTTTTAAAGAAATAAGAAAGACCAACAATAGTAAGTCACTGGAGGAGTGATCTTGCCTAGTGTTTTAGTTTTTAGCCCTCAAAAATCCAGTTTTACCGTAGCCTGGTGAACTGCAGTGTGCCGGACTCATTTACATGAGCTTTCCCTCAGATGTCTGCTCCGACCAGGACCTCCCTGAAGCTGAGCTGGTGAGCCTGCTGGAGGAGCAGCTGCCCCAGTACAAGCTGAGGGTGGACTCACTCCTTCTGTGTGAGAACCAGGACTGGGTGCAGTCACCACTTCAGCAGCAGCATGCACCTGACGCCCTCTCCCCAGTCCTTGCCGAAGAGACCTTCCGATACATGAGTGAGTGTTTTTACCCTGTTGAGCTTGCCATAGGTTTCACAGAACTGACTTTTGAGACTTGCCATTGATGATTGGTGTTTGTCTGCTTTGGTGCTGTGACTGGTTTCACGGGAGAGCCAGTGTTATGTCTGGGTGCAGGAGGCAGTCATCCCTACAGCTCTGAGTGACAGAATTGGCGAGCATATGTGGACATTTCCCTTTCTTCCATCTTTGAGTAGATACCTTCTTCATGCTGAGAAGAAAAAAAAAAAAAAAAAAACTTTTAAAACTTAGTAAAATTATTTGAAATTTTAATACCCCACATTTATAATTCCAGTAGTTTGGTACCCTTTTGGTGTATATTTTCCTTTATTCACTATAGTCAGAGAAATTATGTCAGTCAGTAAGGACCAGAGTTCTTCCATACAGTAGTTTTAATTATCTCAACAAGAATTACGTAAGGATCTAGAGAGACTGTTTCAGTGAAAACTGAGCTGGATTGTCCTAAAGATATATTTGTGTTATACCAAGCTGTCACAAATGACAAGATGAGAGTTAAATTTTATTCTCCTTCCAAATATCTGCTTTAATGCTGAATTTAACTTTTTTAATTGCAGTAGATATAGTAGCTATTAGAATATGTATAAAGTCTATAAGTTCAACGGTAGTTTGTGAAATTTATTTAATTTGAATTAAGCATGAGCTTGCACCAGGTCTTTGACATTTTCCTAGTAAATGCTTCCATGTTTTGGGGGTTTTTTGTGTGTATTTTAGGGAAGGGTCTACAGGGTGTTCAGGGTCTCACTACTAGATCAGACTCACAGTGATTCTCCTCTTTACAGCTTCCCACATGCTGAAATTATAGACGGCAGGCCCAGGGATTGAACCCCCAGGCCCCTGTGCCTGCTTGCAGGCACTTTAATCCGCTGAGCTATTTGGCTGGCCCTTGTTTCCATGTTTTTAATCCAGATTCTTGCTACGGAATGATTATTTTGCAATAACTGATTTTTATAGTAATTATTAACTGGCTTTTGGTGGTAATTTCCTAGAACCAGGCACTATTAGAACTTATTTACTTCTTAACAGTTTTCTCTCTTATTTGGCCTTTCTCCTTTTGGTTTTTGAGATAAGGGTCTTGCTTTGTAGCTCAGGCTTGCCTTGAGCTCATGACAGTTCTCCTGCCTCAGCCACCAGCATGGTGGGAATATCTGTGCACCACACTAGCTGGCTTTTGTTACAGTTTTCTAGCACTTACTGCCTGCAAGGTATGAGAAGAACTAGGATTCTAAACGTTATTTAAATTTGAATTGAACTACCAAGAAGCTCAAATACAACCATTTGATTCCTTAATCTTTATTTTAGATAGCTTAATTAAGCTAAATTTTTAAAAGTTTTCTTAAATTTTTAGTTTTGAAAAATTTCTTAAGATTTTTAGAAGGAATATTTTTTATTTCCGTTTTTCTTCTTTGGAGTTTATAACTATTTTGAGAAAAACTGTCAAACTAGAGTTTTATTAGGATAAACTTGATTTATCATTATTTTGAAAAAATGACACAAAGTACCCCTTGCTTGTTCTTGGTCCTCTAAGCCTATGGTGGGAGGTGTAGGGTGGAGCTAAAGCTTAGAAGGATGTCTTAGGATCATGATTTATTTATTTATTTACTTATTTTTTGAGGTACCAGAGATTGAACTCAGGACCTTGCGCTAGGATCATGATTTAATGGAATTACTTTTAGGATGAAATTTTAAATAAAAACACTGGAAAATATATAAAAATTATAAAATACTTTTCAAGACTATACAGAACATACCACAGTGTTCAAGGGAGTAGTTTTATACCTGAGATTAGTAGTATAATACAAGTCCATACTTCCAACTTGTGGGAAAGTATCCTCTTCCATTAGCCTCTTGGTATTATTTTTATTTCAGTAAGTTGAAAATGGAATTATAGATGAGGGACTTAGATCATGAAGCAGGTAAGCTAGGGTTCACTAACACTTTATCTTAATTTCACTATTATTTTAAAGAGAGCAATTATTGGGGTTAATAATTTAATCAAGTATAATCTGCGTTATGAATGTGCATCTATAAAAGTAAAAGGTGACTTACTTTAGTGAATATAGCGAAGTTTATTTTTATTTATTTTTGATTCTTTATTAGTACATGTGATTGAGCAGCTGTCTCAGTTACTCTTCTCTCGTTGCTGGGACAAATACCCGACACTCAAAATGAAGGAAGGAAAGGTTTATTTAGCTCACAGTTACTAGAGGTTTCAGTCCACCTCAGCTGGCTCCAAGGCAGAGGGGCACATGGCAGAGAGCAACCTTCCATGGCAGTGGCAAAGAGCATGAGAGCAAAATAGAGGAGCAGTGGCAACAGAGAGTAAGTCTGTCTCTCTGTCTCTTTTATATTACATTCAGGCCATCTGTCCCAGGCTGGGTATAGCACTTATACCTATAATCCCAGCAGTACTCAGACCCATAATCCCAGCAGTACTCTGACCCATAATCCCAGCAGTACTCTGACCCATAATTCCAGGGGATCATGAGTTAATCACAAACTCTAAAAGTCCGAAAAAATAAAAGTAAGTTCTCCCCATGACTTACATGAGGCTTTGGGGGGACAATTAGACATAAACCATAACAGCAACATTTAAAAAGCAAGAATTAAAAGATAAAGAAGAATATAAAATCTCTCCCCCCCCCTTTTATTTTCTGTATTAGGTATCAAAGCCAGGGCCTCCCATGTGTGAAAGTAGTGCAGGTGAGCTATATGCCCCCTCCCCCCTTCCCACAGTGTTCTGTGCTGTGGTTCCAGATGTGTGGCTTTGGATAACTTTTCACCCCTGGCAGCCCATCCCAGGGTTTTTCCCCTGTCTTCCTACTTCCCTCATATTCTGGTGGATCCCTCCTTCCACTAAAGTGCTTTTCAATAACTGAGAAGAAGGTTGGCAAGGCATAGTTACTTTTCCCTTATGAAGCACAAGTAGCTGAAAGGAGCTCTCAAGAAAATGGTGAGTTAGAGGGGAGTAAAGGAGGCCTTTGAGGTTGGAGCCTAGCTCACATGAATGAAGACGGAGAGTTCTCTGAAGTAACCCAAAGCAGAGAGTGATTGTTTACTTAAAACACACGAGAGCAGTGCCTGCTCCACATACTCACGAAGCTTAAGGTGCTCAAGGAATATCTCATGTAGACAGGTCATCCAGGGTTTTCTTTTACTACAGCAAGGCAAGTCCTACAGTAAGCTATGGGGCAAACTGTGCCTTCCAAACACACAGGATAGGGTGTTCCATCTGTTGATTAAAAGGTCAGAAGTAGTCAAGTGGATTTTATTTGGGGATAGAGGACTACCACTGTCTGAAGCAAAGTTAAAAGAGGAAGGGAAAATGATTAATTACACGTTTTATTTTGGGGAGTCATTCTCAAAATATGGCCCCACCTTAAGTACCACTTGGGAGGTTGTTAGGCAAATTCCTGGGTGTACCAATGGGCACCCATATTCTAGAGCCAAGGATAGGGAGCATTGTAAACCAAAGGGAATGGCCATTTCACAGAGACATTAATTGAAGAATAAGGATTAGGAAGGGTATACAATTTTAAAGATATATATACTTGCTGAATTTATTGTCTCTCATTGTTATGTGTACATTTCCTTGCATTCTACCCTCAGAAATCATCAGCATATACTGGCATGAAAAGAAATATTACAGAAGTTTAGAAAGTGTTACTCATCAGTCAGGCCCTAGACGCTAGCAGATTTATAATCCCCTGGCCCAGACTTTGGGGAGTGGTGATATTTAGACTATTTCTCATAAAACATAGTTGCTCTAACTTTTTTTTGTCATAATAAATAGTAGTAGAGGACCCTGGGTTCAATCCAGAGTACTATCAAAGAAAGAAAAACCCATCCCTGATAATTTATATTTTTCCAATCTTCTCACGTACAGTCATGTTCCCACTTTACAAAGCAAAATTGAGATCTGTGCTATTTTATAACATGTGTTCACAGATATATCATACTCTGGGTGTTTCATTAGACAAGGGCTTTTTGCTCTTAAGGTGGCTGTGGTAGAAACAGCAGCGTGGTGCAAAGAGCCATAGCTTTTCTGATTACATTGAGTTGGGCATTATCATCTGCATGTTAAAATCCTGACTGTGCCACTACTTTCTTTGTGATCTTGGATATGTCACACGATTCCTTTCAGAGAAGATA
The DNA here is from genome assembly GCF_000260255.1 of Octodon degus. Lineage (NCBI taxonomy): Eukaryota > Metazoa > Chordata > Mammalia > Rodentia > Octodontidae > Octodon > Octodon degus. The sequence goes on from NW_004524601.1 coordinate 272,436, forward strand.
CTCATGAAGGCAAATGAGATCATTAAACTAGGTAACTTAAATTCTCATACTGTGACAAGTGGTGAGTATTAGTGACAGGAGATATTTTAATTTTTTTCTCTTTAAAACATTTTTATTCTAAATATTTAATCTTCGTATTAGCATCCTTTTCTTCCCCTTCATGTGTGACTTAGAGTCACAGATATTTATCACATACTCAGCTTACTTTGCCTCACCAATGAGCCATATAAGCCTATAAACTAGTTGTCTGAACACTTACTTGAGTCTGTAGGATTCTAGGTTCTCACTTTGGGTGACTTGTAGTCCTAGGTTGGTGGCTTTGTCTGGGCTGCACATTTGGGAATCATCTTGTTACCCCAGTCCTGAGGCTCTTCTAGATCCACTAAAGCGGAATCATAGGAAGCATAGACTCAAGGCCCTTCGGTACCTACCAGTTATGTTTAAGAAGCAGTAACAGTACTTAGCAGTTTTTTGGTTACTTTGTTGTTCAGTATGTGTAATGGTTGATACATTTTGTCAACTTCAGAATTCCAGGAAGCTTAGAAGCTTAACTCAGTGACTCAGCAGGAGGCCCAGGGTCCTCAAATTGCCCAAGCTTGTGGAAAAGGAGACCATGATGATAGTGTGGGCAGATAGCCTGCATACAATATAAAGGAAGCTTGCTTTCCAACCCCCTTTTGCTCTTCTTGCCTTTGTTATCTCTGTCTCCATGAGCTGTTGCCCTCTGCCATGCCACCCTGCCTTGGAGCTGAATATGGACTGAAATGAGCTAAATAAACCTTTTCTTCCTTAATTTGGGGCATCAGGTATTTTATCTTAGCAGCAAGATAAAAAAGTAACCAAGATTGTATGATTATCATATTTGAACCTCCTAATGACCTTGTATCTAAGAGCAAGGTTATCACTTCCATATTGTAAATATAGAACCCAAATCTGAGAAGAGTTAAGTGACTTATTCAAGCTCACTGAAATAAATGAATTCAGCTTTTCTGTTTCAAAGCCTTTTTTTACACTTCAGTCAAGCTATCTGAATCTAAGTCAAACACAAATCCATGTACCCATGTGAATAACTTATAATGTGTTCAAAGAGTTTTGTTATGTATTTTTAACTTTAAGAGATACTATTCAGTGTGCTATGGAGACATGGGAATCATATTTGCCCTTTTCTTGGAGCTAATTTTATCTAGGTACATGCATGATAACTTAAACTTTGAAGTATCAAAATACTAGGTTTAAATTATACAACTAATATGATATATAACTTATTTTATAGTAAATATAGATATGAACTGAAATACTGTATATTACTGTATACATAGTGTTTTTAATTAAGCGTAAAAGGATTATGGTTCAAAACAACTATAAAAAGCCCTGCAAGTTCTGTTGCTTATTTACATGAGGTCATCTGATCTTATGTAGTCAAGATAATACAAGGAGTATTCTGTTTAAATTTCTTTATAACATTGTAACACTTCACAAACTCAGCCTTCAGTAACTTTAGTTTTGATGAGGACATAAGCATCATTGTCTCAGCCATGTTTCTCAGATGTGAGTGGGTCAAACTTCTTATATTTCCAGAGGAGGAGAAGGTAGTCAAGAGGCCACTGCTTTGTAGTCATCTGATTTATTGTGTGATATATGCTTTGTAGTGATTGGTCTATTTCCTGAGTGTCCATACACTTTCAAAATCCATTCTTTTTTCATTTTTATTCTTCTGAACAACTTCTGATATAAACCTGTGGTTTTTGTCATTGTTATCTTTTCAATTTTTACAAATATTTTAAAGTATCTATTATTCTGAGGCCTATCAATAATTGTTTTTAACCGTTTTAGTTCTAGGCACAGACAGGGTTGAGCAGATGACCAAAACGTACAATGACATCGACATGGTTACACATCTCCTGGCAGAGGTAGGAACACTCCTTTTTCCAGTACAGAAAACTAAAAATTGGGCATCATTTGGAAGCTATCAGATTTGTATATCAGGTGGAAGGTGAAGGTTTTTGTGGTGTGGGTGGTTACAGCTAGAACAACTGGTATACGAATTGGCATTCCAAGTTATGTGGTTCCTGAAGTTTGTAGTGCAGTCATAGAGGATGGGAGGATTGATTGGTGTGGTGCTGGCTGATTTCCCTTTCCTAGAAAAAAATATAAAAATGGTTTTTAAGTTGTTCCTGAGACAGAGCTGCAGCTCCACTGCAGACCAGCACCTGCAGGTGGGAGCATCTCCCACGTTTACTCTCAGGTTGGGCTCTGAGTTCACCCTGTCCACGGCATTTTAACAAGTACAGTAGTAAAACTGTCAGCCAAGGTGTTCTCTTCTGTACTCTGTTTCACTTGGTCTTTAGAAGGCTTCTCCCTGGGGTGTACTTCTGTCCTCTCCCTCCAGCTCCCAGAATGATTTCTGTGTGTGCCACTTGGCTAAATGAGATATACAGCCTTGCAGTGCAGAGATAATCCACCCATTTTCATGTGCTATGTAGAGAAAGGAGAGAAGCTTAATTTTATTCATTCACTGATCAATATAAGTAGAACCCACACTCATCTGTACAGCAGATGCATAGTGACAGTTTTTCATCCTGTAAATAAAATCATGATTACTCTCAGGCACAGTGGGGTTCTGTGCCCTTGCCAAGTCTCCATCTATGCAGAATGAGTACTCTGAGTAGGCCCTGTGAGGCCTTCCTGCACGCCTCTTTACATCACACCAACTTCACAGCTCCTTCTCCGTAGTCTAGGCCAAGTCCTATAGCCTCAAAATGTCCTGGGATTTTTGTTTGTTTGTTATTTCCCATTATCATTCTTGTACCAGTTATTAGCAGAGCTCTTGGCTGTATTATCTTCTAAGCCACAGGCTCTGATTGCTTGTGAGCTTGCCCTAAATGGAACTGTTTTCAGAATACTCACCTGATTCCCATGACAGTAAGACCTTACTCTGTATCATTACCATGCTTCCTGCACAGTCACTCTTAACAGTATTTGGGAGGTTTTTATTACGCAGGGCATGTGTGTGTCTATGGTGGAAATTGAACTCTGGCATGCTACCTTTGAACTATAGGCCAAACTCCTCACCCTCCTTAAAGTCTCTTGCTTTTT
>NW_004524601.1:275631-295105 GCF_000260255.1 Octodon degus
TATAATATAATATAATATAATACAGTATAATATAATCAAGACAATCTCAACCAGGTGTGGCTATAATCCTACCACTTGGGAGACTAAGGCAAAAGGATTGTGAGTTGGAGACCAACCTGTGCTACAAAGTGAGCTCAAGGCCAGCCTGAACTACATAACAAGACCCTGTCTCAAAAAGACAAAACAAAACAAAACAAAAAATGTCACTTGATGTCAAGAAAGATTCCTTCCTCCATTTATAACCACAGTATCATCCATTTGGCTAGCGCAATCTTTGTGCTTTCTAGGACATTACTTTTTTTTTTTAACATTTTATTTATTTTTATTTATTTATTTATTTATTTGTATTTAGGACAAGGTATACAGGGTCTCACTGCATAGATCAGGCTCATAGTGATCATCCTGTCTACAGCCTCCCAAGTGCTGGGATTACAAGTATGTACCACCATGCCCAGTCTCAGTTGCGTCTCAGCCTGCCCCAGGAGCAGGGCTGGCACAGCAGGCCAGGGGATCGAACTCCCAGCCCCTGTGTCTGCCTAAGTAGGACATTACTTTTGAAAAAAAGTATCGAAATTGACTACAACATTTCTGAATTGCATCTAATTTTGTGAGTACTCAAAGAAAAGGTGTATTTGGTATCTTAACAGAGGGATCGTGACCTGGAGTTAGCTGCTCGAATTGGACAAGCTCTCTTAAAGCGGAATCATGTCTTATCTGAGCAGAATGAAGCCCTGGAGGAGCAGTTGGGGCAGGCCTTTGATCAAGTAAGCCTTGGATGTGGTATTTGCACCATGAGATGCTTCGGTCTCATGCAGTGGAAAAATGTATTTTCTATATAAGCATCTCTGAAATGATGACTTATTTGTTGAATTGTTAGCAGACATTGAGCTAAACTGTAGATAGAGAGTGAAATGCTCTTATGCAGAAGAACACATAGGTGACCGCCTCACTTAGTTCAAAGCCTTTGGGTATCATGGTGCCTGTGGTACTACTCGGGTTGGTTAGGTTTCTGGACTGTTTCCATCCCTTTGTATGTACACTTTGTGATCTCATTTTAAATTTTTGAAAAAAGTAAGTACCTACAAAAATAGAGAAAAAAAAACTAAAAAGGAAAAATAATACTCAAATGTAGGTATCTTTACTCTGAAACAGAAATAAAAGGTAGAAAAGAAAAAGTCATCTTTGAAAATCTTTTATTCCATATCATTAACTGTGCATACTAAAGTTAATTTATTATCAACTTGAATGGTAACATATATTTCAAGCTTTCTGACTTTTTTTTAATCTGGCTCCAATTATGTTTTGTAAATACATTATGGATGATAGACCTTTATATTGAAAATATCTGTTCCCTTGGTTTAAAAGCAGTACACCTAAGAAGATGTGCACAGTTATATACAATTTATAGATGTAAGCTGTGAGAATGAGAATTTGAAGTAGGTCTATTCTGATACTTTGAAAGTTTTCCAGTTTTGTTTTGTTTTCAGTTGTGATTGTATCCTTATTATCTTCAATACAAATTTCTTCCTATATTCCTATTTATTATATAGTACAGATTCTATAGGAAAAGTTGTCTAGTCATTCAGGTCTAGCAGCTGATTTTGTGATTTTTTTTCATGATGAAAAATTGCTGTTTTGTAAATTACAAGCTATATTATATGTAATTAATGTACAACAAAGAAAATATTTTAATCAGTCATTTCTTATGTGCAGGTTAATCAGCTGCAGCATGAGCTGTCCAAGAAAGATGAGTTACTTCGCATCGTCTCCATTGCTTCTGAAGAGAGTGAGACTGATTCCAGCTGTTCCACACCTCTTCGGTTCAATGAATCCTTTAGTTTATCTCAGGGTTTATTGCAGTTGGATATGCTTAAAGAAAAGCTCAAGGAACTGGAAGAAGAAAATATGGCCCTTCGGTCTAAAGTACATTCAATTCTACTCTCATTTTCCTTATAAAGGCTGTAGGCCTCAGGTCGGGGTAGTGTTGAGATTTCTTTACTTTAGAACTACAAAACTGCTCCAGAGGGTATCGATGTGAAATTTGATCACATTCCAGTTAGGTGGTGACAGATAAGGAACTTTGTATCTTCCACTGTTACATAGAATAGAGCAAGGGAGATGCCTGCCACATCCATTTCCATGCCTTTATTTTGTGATAGATAAAGCTTGAGAAATGGCTCGAGTCTGTTTTTTTTTTTTTTTAATAAATGATAAACTAATCTTCAAATGTCAAAGTTTTTATAGTTTTTACTGTAAAAGCGTTAGAAGATATTGTCACATACTGACTTCTTTTTCTTGAAGGCTTGTCATATCAAAACAGAAACTTTTACATATGAAGAGAAGGAACAGCAGCTTGTCAATGACTGTGTTAAAGAACTCCGTAAGTAGGAACACACTTTTGTAGCCTTTGGATGACTCTAGAAATTAAATCAGTGGTTACAATAGAAGCATCTCATTATGCAATTTAAAATGGTTAATCTTTTTCTGGTTTGTTTTGCTGTAACAAGTACTGGAGGTTTCTTCTTGGGTGACTTACAAAGAGAGTTACTTGGCTTAGCATTCTGGGGGCTGAAGGGTTCCCATGACATGCACCTGTCTGAGCACAGGCCCCTGGCTGGATTGTAGCCTGGTGGAGAAACAGAAGGGGGCACACACAGGAGCCAGGCATGTGGAGGGGGCCGGTTTTGCATCGTACACCTGCTCTCAGGAGGAATGACACATTTAGAGAGGCCTGTATTCAGGCCTTCCAGAGGCTGTGCACATGACCCAGGGCCCTCCAGCTCTCCACACGGGGCTGCACTGTCTTCCTAAGGACTGTGAGGGACAACTGCATCCAAACACAGCAGATGCTGAACATCTCAGACTGTTACACAGAGCCCATACTCAATAAGATAACATATATATTTTTAAGAAATATAATTTGTATAGCCAAACCACCCCTGAGGGCATTCGGAGCAAAAAAAAAAAAAAAAGTAATTTGTAATTGTCATCATCATTACATAAAGACCTATATTTCCATAAATAAGCTATAACATGTCAAAAAGGAAGCAAAGCTCACATTTGGTTGCTGAGGTTGTTTCCATTGAAGATAGGACTTGCCAAAGTCAGAAACTGACCAGTGGCAGAGCCAGGTTTAAAAGGTTGCATAAAACCTAACATTCAATGACTGTTTACCAAGGGCCAACATAGTACATAAAGGATTCTAATTTGAGGCAATGTTAAGTAATTTGGGGAAAAGGATACTGGGGTTCAAACTCAGGACCTTGCACTTGCCAGGCAGATGCTTGCACCACTGAGCTATATCCCCAGCCCTAAAGTAATTTTTCATTGGGTATGGTGGCACATACCTGTAATTTCAGCACTCAGAAGGCTAAGACAGGAGAATTGCCATGAGTTCAAGGCCAGCCTGGGCTACATAGTCAGCTCTGTCTCAAAACAAAAAACAGCTACGAATATTTTAAAAATCATGAAAAACCATTGGCTTTAGTTTCCGTCTTCACAGTGTTTTTGTTTTGTGTTTTGAGACAGTGTCTCTCTATGTAGCTCAGGCTGGCTTCACACTCTTGGCAATCCTCCTGCTTCAGCTTCGTGAGTGCTAAAATTACAAGGATGCCCCACCACACCTGGCTACAAATATAGTCTTTTTGTTAAAAGAGATAATATGATCATGTCAGTCCAGTTTAGTTGTGGGCCTCAAGATGAGATACCTTAAAGTAAAACTGTTAGAACACTAGGAGTATAATTGAATCTTTACCTTTCCGAAAAAATAAAATCCCAAACGCCTGCCTCCTTATTGCCATCCTTTGAAATCAGGAAGCTTTACGTCAATTAAAATGTGATTTTATGTAACAGTGGAGAAAATTTTTCTGTTTGTGTTTAGGTATCAGACTTCCTATATACAGTCAAATTTGTTAGTTCTACACTGGGATTCTGTGGGTCCTATTTCATTGCATACAAAAAGCCAAAGCCATAAGAGTTACTGTTGAGGCCTGCTCAGTTCTCTGAGTACCCCCAGAGTCTCTGCTGTAGATGGAGCGCAGTAGCTTCATCTCTCAGTAGCTGTCATCAGTTGTAACCAGTGCATTCTGGAAATGTCCCTTTGTTAGATTCATTATGATTAATTTTCACTGTTCAAGATTTTATGTCCTGGAGAATTCTTTAAGACATAAGTAAAATTAACTCTTTTGTACTTACAAAATATTTAGTTCAGGCCTAGGGAGATAGCTCTGTGGCGTAAGCGCCAGCCTGGCAAGTGCAAAGTCCCAAGTTTGACCCCCTGGCGCCTCAATCATGCCAGCCCTGAAGCTGAGCATGGTGGTGCACACCTGTAACCCCAGAGCTGGGGAAGCTGAGACAGGAGGTTCACTATGAGTCTGAATTATGTAGTGAGACCATGAATTAAAAAAAAAAAAAAAGTACTTCACTTTGCTGTCCTTTCAGCCTTCTTATTCTCCATAATGAGAAAGATCGTAACAAATATCTTTTTCATAAAGAACAAAATCAACCAGAGGGGCCTGGGAGATGGCTCAGTATAATAAGCGCTTGCCTGGCAAGCACAAGAGCCTGAGTTCAATCCCTGGTTCCACCAAAAAAAAAAAAAAAAAAATCACCCAGAACCTTTAACCTTGTTGTTACATGTCATCTTTCCTACTCAATTCCCAGAATTAGTGTATCTCAGAAAAATCTTTATTTTTCTAATTTATTAGGATTTTTTTTTTTGTTGTTGTTGTTGTTGTTGCTTGAATGCCTTCAGGGCACTTTTGGCCAGCGGGAGAGGTGTGAGGTTTGAACTCCGGCAACCTGAGGCTGACAGCTTTGTAGAAGCAGCCACTTAAAGGCCTGAGCTAGGGCCAGGCCCCCTTTCTAATTTATTTTGAAGAAAAATAATGCTTGTTATAAATAAGAATTTGGTCTATAGGCAGTCATTTGCCAATATCTGACCTACATTTATCTTAATTTAAAAAAAATTTTTTCCAAGGTGAAACAAATGCTCAAATGTCCAGAATGACTGAAGAATTGTCAGGGAAGAGTGATGAACTGATTCGATACCAAGAAGAGATCTCCTCTCTCTTATCTCAGATCGTAGATCTTCAGCACAAACTGAAAGAAGTAAGATTTTTCATTTGTTCAACTGACATTTGTTAAGCACTAACCTACTATTATGTACTATGCTTAGTGCTGGGTACCTTGGATAAAATAAACAGGGCCCCTGCCCTTTTAAAATGCCTTAGTCTGGGGCTGGTGAGATGGCTCAGTGGTCTAAAGCACCTACTTAGAACAAGCTAAGCAAAGCACAGGGACCGCGGTTCAATCCCCCAGCACCACATGCCAGCCAGCCCCGCCCCCTGGTGGGCTGAGCTGGCCACACACACACACACACACACACACACACACACACATAAATTTTTTTAAAAAATGCCTTAGTCTGACTGCTGTATTAGTCTTATTTGCTAAAGTGTGGTGAATAACTACTTTCAAGCCACTGTTTCTATGAATGGAGTTAAATTTTCCTTGGAAAGTTGTATATTACTAACTCATGTTCACTGTCTTTTGAACACTTTTTGTATTTTGTGGTCTGCTCATTTTGTTGTCCTTAATTGGCTTTTGAAAGATAAGGACTTAAAACTGTACCCAAGAAAGAAACTCATAAGATAGCTTTAAAAGGGAGAGTAGAGAGCTGGAGATATAGCTCAGGGACAGAGCCTGCCTGGCAAGCGCCGTGTCCTAAGTTCCATTCCCAGTACCTAAAAAAGGGGAGTAGCTACATTTTATATGGGAAAGAAGGCCTCACATGTCTCCTTTCATGTTGTTAGCATGTAATTGAGAAGGAGGAGCTAAGACTTCACCTGCAAGCTTCTAAAGATGCCCAGAGACAGCTGACAATGGAGGTAAAAACTGTTCATTTTGTGTGATTCAGGCATGTAGGAATAAGGAGCTTCCTTTTTCTTTGTGAATAAAAATTATTAAAGGGGAATTACTAGATATAAAAGCAGCAACAAGGGCTGGCCAGAGAGCTCAGTGGACTAAAGCACCTGCTTAGGCAGGTGCAGGGACCACCCCTGCGTGCTGTGCCAGCCCTGCCTCCGGGCTCACTGAGACCAGTGATTGAGACTGGGCATGGTAGCACATGCCTATAATCCCAGTGCTTGGGAGGCTGAAAACAGGAAGATCACTACGAGGCCAATCTGTGTAGTGAGACCCTGTAGACCCTGTACTAAATACATTTTTAAAAAAGAAAAAAAAGCAACAAGAGATTAAAGTGAAATTATAAGATCTAAGAAGGAAATCCTTTTTAAAGTCCTATTTTTAAAACTAATATCAACCTAATTGATTAATTGGGCGAAACTGATTTTTGTAAGATTCTTCAGGAGTATAGAATGCTTTTTTGTCAGCCCACTTTAACTAGCCTGATCATTAAAATAGGGCGATTTCTAATGGGTTTTGTAGAAAAATAACAAAAATCTCTTAGCCTCTATGTACCTATGTTTATATTTGATATAATTTCATAGCAGTGTAGCATTGCAGTCACCGGCGAGAGCAAGTGTCTTTTTTTGTTTGTTTGTTTTTATGAGCAGAATATATTTACTGGGAGAAAGAAAGCTCCTGTCCTACAGAGGGATAGGAGGGGGGCCCAAATGGGTAGTCCCTCAAGAGCAAGTTTTAAGTGGAAATTTCCAAGCACCCCCACCACTCCCACCACCAAGAACTTCTAATTTATTGCATCTAGAGTGAAAACTAAAATGTACTTGGGCATGGGGGTAATTGAGGCAGGGTCTCCCTCTGTAGTTCAGGCTGTCCTTGAACTTACTGTGCAATCCAAACTGGCCTCAAATTTGTGAAAATCCTCTGCCTCTGCCTCCTGAGTGCTGGGATTATGGGTACGTGCTACCATGCCTGAATTAAAGTCTATATATTTTTACAAGCAGGCACAGGGGCTGGGGATTCAACCCCAGGCCTGTGGTGCTGGCCCCACCCCCGAGGCCCACTGAGACAGCGATTGAGACTGGGTATGGTGGCGCACACCTGTAATCTCAGCTTTTGGGAAGCTGTAAGCAGGAGAATCACTACACGTCCAATCTAGTAGTGAGACCCTGAACACCCTGTAGACCCTTCCCTAAAAATACAGGAAAAAAATAAAGTATATATTTTTAATAGCCAGATGTGGTGGTACATACCTATAATCCCATAACTCGGAAGGCTGAAGCAGGAGGATCACTGAGAGTTCAAGGCCAGCCTGGTGCCTGGACTACATAGTGAGTCCAGTTCACCATCCTGAACTTCATAGAAAATAAAACTCCATAACCCTGGTGATTCCAGTGAGCCTGTACCCATGTTATACTTGACATTTTTTTACTTAAAAATTATATACTCATTTATCAGGCTTGTGTACTGATCTGTGAAAGAAGGCTCTGAATCCCACGGTTCATGAATCTCAAAAGGAAGAAATCTCCTTCCTTAGGATGGTTCAGTACCCTGACATCAAATGAAGACTTGGCTGTGTCATTTATAGACTTCAGAGGATGTTAAGGAAAGATTAATACAATGCTAGAATCAACCTGACCATAGCTATAACAATACCTATATAAATTTTTAGGGTATGAAACATTAAATATTGAATTGACAGTTCTGGTTGTCTTGGCTGTGTTTCAGGTTTTGAGGAGTCCTGTTTTTGTGTGTTTATGGTCAAGCCACTGCTAGACTTGGCACTTTTAAATAATACATTCTTTTAGCATAGTTAGCTTCAGAGTCTTCCTATTTAAATGATATTCACAATGTCCACCAGCCCCTCGATGAGCTAATAATTATTCCCAGAGAAGTGTGTTTCTCTTGTTCTTTGAGAGTGATAAAGTATACCACCATCCTTTCTTTCAGCTGCATGAGTTACAAGACAGGAACATGGAATGTCTGGGGATGTTGCACGAATCCCAAGAAGAAATAAAAGAGCTTCGTAGTAGATCTGGCCCTGCTGCTCCTCTGTACTTCTCGCAGTCCTATGGGCTTTTTACTGGGGTGAGGAACTGGGGAAGATACCGTGTGTTTATAGAAGATTGTTATTTATTTATTTATTTTTGTGGAACTGGGGATTGAACTCAGGTCCTTGCACTTGCCAGGCAAGTGCTTATTCTACTGAGCTATCTCCCCAGTCCCCTGAAGCTTGTTAAAATAAGATTGCCCTGAGAGTGATATGGTCTATCATGCCATAAAGTGCCTCAAGAAGACAGAACATTTGTCTTTCATTTATGTGTGCATCTTCCTTGTGTTCTTATTATTCTAACAGATTACCTTCTAAATGTGTTGTAACGAGAGGTACCATCAGGAAGTTAGATCTAAATCTGTAACGTAGAGCTCCTTAACCCTAAGAGAGTTCAACACTTATGGCTCCCATCTGCCATTTGTTTAAACATTACTCCAATGCATGTAGCCTGTTTTAATAAATCATGAGTTTTGTGATATGTTGAACTCCAGTTAGAGTATAAGCCCTCTGAGAATAGGAATTATGTTCAATTTCATTAAGGATGGTATTTTTTTGAGTGATAAAAGACTTCTGTGTTTATGCTAGAAATTGTAATGTTGGCTCAAAGAGTTATTTTTTACAACCTATTTCTTAAACATTTATATACAATCTTGTGAAATATTTTAGAAGTCCAGAAGTATGAATTTTATAATTATTTATTTAGTTATTTTGGTACCAAGAATCAAACTCAAGACCTTGGGCTTGCCAGGTAGGTGCTTATGCTGCTGAGCTATATTTTCTTAAGAATAGGGAGACAGCAGTTTTGTTTTCTAGTTTTTTATTTTTAAATAATTTTAAACTTAGACTAATTTTTACAGTAATACAAAGAACTCTCATATATCATTCATCTAGGTATCTAAGTTTAATGTGTTTACTAAAAACAAGCGCAATCTGGTGAATACTCCTGCATGATCACAGTACAGCTATCACCATTAGAAAGTGGACTCAGTAAATACTTTCATCTAATCCTCACACTTACGGGGGGCTGATCTGGCCCCAAATCATCTAGGGAGGATACAATGAAGGATAAAAGAGACAGAAATGATGATTGAGAATGCTAGAGGGTCCAGAGGGTCAGAGCTCTTTTGAGGCTAAGACCAAGACTCTGAACTTGCCATTTTTATTGACCATACAGCTTCCCAGAGGGCATGTAGGGAGATCCAGGGAACAGCAAAATGAAGAGCTCTGATGTGAGCAAGGTCTAGTAAGAAACAAAATGGTCTCATATGAATCTGTCATTGATTAATGGGAACTGTGTTTCCCTTGGGTTCGTGTTTCTGTAGAATTTTATGTGGTAGTCAGAGCCACCTCAACTGAAACGTTATGTTGCTTTCTAAGACATCACAGCATCATGGGGCATTGAGAGCTCTGCTGCAGCCAGTGGCATGGGGAGTTCTGTTTCCCGGTGCTAACTGCTGGCTCGCCAAGCGAGGCACGTAGGCCTAGAACTGACTCTGGGTTTGCACATCACTCAGGTTGCACATAAACATCCCATTCAGCTTTTCCTAGTAGTATCCCTTAAAGAATACATTTCATTTAGTTGTTTTCAACCCTGAGGCATTTCTTTTATCTATTTTTCAATGACCTTTATAGAATTCCTCCATTTAGACTTGTCTGATTAAGTTTAAATATTGTACTCCTGGCAGAAATTACACCATATTATATTCAATGCCTCTTATCAGTAAGCATATAATGTCAGTTTATCTCATCACTAGTGATGTTAAGTAACTTTTATCTTCTGGTTAAGGTAGTTACCTGCTGATTTTCTTCTCTGTAAAGTTAATAATAAATAATTGTTAACCAAATTACTAATTCAGTGAACAGTGATAAAAATGTGTAGCTGCTGCTTAACCAAATGGTCAAAGTTAAATGTTTCATAGAGAGATAGTTTGAAACTAAATATTCTGTTCCCCATCAAATTTTTGTCCATTAAGTTTAGCTGCCATTGATGGTTCTAACCTGTTATTACTGTGACCATTGCCAAATGGCAATTTTATGATTCCATGATTTTCCAGCATTTATTAATGGCATTCTTTCATAATATCTCTTCTGTCATTTATTCATTGTTCATTGATTTATACCAGTGTGACTCATGGGTTTCTATATCATCAGTGGATTTTCAGCCATTATTATTACTTGGTACTCAGATTGTCCCAGATGTAGCCAGTGGAATATCTTCTAAGCTCATCTGTACTGTTTGTTCCAGCTCTGGAATTAGCCATTTATATCCTAGGAGCTCTAGTATTCCTTTTTGAGGAACAGTGTGTGTTCTGAATCCAAGACCTGGTGGTAGACGTGGGTACATATTGCTACTAGAGTACTATGTCTTCCCTCTTAGGGGACAGAGCTAGGAAATGCATATGTGTATTTCATATATGCAGCCACACAGTGCACATGTCTGTCTTCCCACCCATGTCTTAAAAGTCATGAGCTGATACCTGTGTGTCAAACCCAGTCATCCTCAGTTCAAACCCACTGTGCATTTCACACACCCGCTGAGTCCTTATCTTTGACTAGAAGTGCAAACTTGTATGTTTTTAATCTGATTTTTTAATGTCATAAAAACTATGCATGTTTACTAGAGATAAGTTAGAAATTGCAGAAAAACAAGAAATTGTTGTCCCGAATCACAATTAGCACTCAGTTTATGACCTTCCTGACTTTTTGTACATCTGTACATAAGGTATTTTTTATTTATCCTTGGTTTCTCCATTACATTCTTTTAACAATATTTCCTAAAGGCCAGGGAGATAGCTCAGGGGCACAGTGCCTGCCTGGAAAGGGCAAGGTCCTGAGTTCAATAGTTGCCGCTAAAAAAAAAAAAAAATCATGAAAAAATAGTTGATTCTTGCTTAAAAGTTCATTTCCACAGTGTCTCTTTTTTTTCTTCCCTGAATTTTAGCTGATTACTCTGTGTGTGTGTGTGTGTGTGTGTGTGTGTGTGTGTGTGTGTTATAACATCGAAAAGAAAGGCTTGTAGAGATTCTTATTTAATCAATTTAAGAGCAATAATCACTTTAGGAATCTGAAACTTTCTTCTTAGGAATCTTTGGCAGCTGAGATTGAGGGAACAATGCGTAAAAAGTTGATTTTGGATGAGGAATCATCTCTTTTTAAACAAAAGTAAGTATAAGTCACATAGTTGTTGTCACTGGATGAAAACTAAAAAGAAGCCACAGGCCTGAAGATACATGTAGCTCAGTGGTAAAGCACTTTCTTTGACTGTTCAAGGCCCAAGGTTGAACCTGTAAAAGCCACAGTCCAAGAAAAATTCAGTAGTCAGTTTGCTTGCCATTCAGTTTTTCCTTCACACTGTCCTCACAACAGAGTTGTCTTATTCTGAAGTTTATTTTTTCTTTTTCTTTTTCTTTTTTTTATTTTTGTATTTTAGGGAAGGGTCCACAGAGTGTTCAGGGTCTCACTACTAGATCAGACTCTTAGTGATCCACCTGTTTACAGCCTCCCAAGAGCTGGGATTACAGGTGTGCGCCACCATACCCAGTCTCAGTTGCCATCTCAGCATGCCCTGGGGACAGGGCTGGAATGGCAGGCTCAGAGATTGAACCCCTGGCCCCTGAGCCTGCTTGCAGGCGCTTTAATCCGCTGAGCTATGTGGCCAGCCCCTGAAGTTTATTTTCTACAGAACTGCGTACACATGACTCTTCTAATTACTCTGATGCTTACTAGTGATAGTAATGGATGCTTCTTTTTTTGACAGAGCCCAACAGAAACGGGTGTTTGATACTGTCAAGGCTGCCAATGACACACGGGGCCGCTCTGTCCCACTTCCAGCTCTGCTACCTATCCCGGGGTCCAACCATTCGAGTGTCATCATGACAACCAAACTTTTTGAATCTGGTGTACCACAGACAGAGAACAGAACACTGCTGGGCCAGGGGAGTGACTTCAAGGACGTTCCAGAGTAAGAAACACATGACAGGGATTGTACATATCTTAGGGCCTTAGGATGTGAGGGTCACATGCTCAAATTCCAGCATTTCTCTACTGTCCATGAAGGTTCTAAAACTGTCAGTTTTCATTCCCTTTTAGTGCCCTGCATTACTACTTGTAGGATAGATCATTGATTTCATAAAATTTATTGGAATGGAAAGACTTATTAAGGTATTCAAAACAGAACTTACCTTTAATTTCAGAATTCTTTACTACTACAGTGTTTGTAAAATGGAAGTGTAAAGCTTCCTGTTCAATGTACAAATTGTTTTAATTGATTGGATCTTTACCATAAATGCATTGTTGACATTTTTCCTAACCAATATTCATAATCTCCAACACTTTTCAGTGCTTTGGGGCACTGAGCTTTTTTGCCAAGTACAAAATTTCTCTTAAGTTGTTACTTGTTTACATTTAGACTTTTTCCTTTTCATTCATTCAGTTCATTAAATAGAAGTTAATGGAATTATTTCATTCCGTAAAATAGAAGTTATTCTGCCTTACGAGAAAGTCAAAAGCTTTCGAAAGATAGATGTATGCATCTTGGGGAAGTCTTCCTCATGCAGAAACCCATCTGTGAGATCTGACGTATGACCTGGTCTGTCCCATGTGGTGTTCTGAACCCCAGGAGCTTTTGTGTCAGACAGTCCCCTCTGTTTCACAGCTTCATTGAGAGAGGCCCTGAAACAGATATAAGGGAAACACTACCCAGGAGCAGCTACAGTGCTTCCTCCAATGTCAGGTGTAAGACACTCTCCCAATTTTAAAATGTTGAAATGTAAAAATATGTGCACCAGAGAACTATGAGACCGCAGTATTATACAAATATTGTTTTCTTTTAAACTTTCTGCAATGTTTGTAGGGAATTCAGTGACCCAAAGTAATTGTTTTTCAAATTTTAATATTTATAAATGTTTTGCAAAAATAAATAAATAAATTGTTTTGCAATGGATGGCATCCAATAGTTTATTGAGAAGCATTTTCTCTTTTCTCCATGGTGCATAAAATAATGGTACCTTTTTCAGTCAATAATAGATTCAGTGAAATATGAGAATATTTACTTTTATAATCACCTAATCTAAATATATTGATGAGCAGATATGTAGTTTCATAAATTAAATAGAAAAATATTGTTTGTCTGTCTAAATCCGTTTGAAATGATCTTTAAAAATGATTATGGCTATACTCTCAGTACCTGGAAGGAAGTCTAAGGCAGAAGAACATTATGGGCAACATAGTAATTTAGCAAGAACCCATCTCAGAAAAGAAAAAAAAGAAAGAAAGAAATGCAAAGGGATGTAGCTCAGTACAGTGGCCCTGAGTTCAGCCACCAATACTGGAAACAAATAAAAAAAATATAGTATATTGGTGATTGGGTTTGTGGTTTTTCTGTATTCTGGATAGCTAAGAAAATACTTCATTTTTAAGACTGGACATTTGAATGCTCCCCGTGTGGCAGGGAGGGTCTGGAGTGTACTCCTGAGCCTTGGGTCTCATCAGTGCATGTGATTCTCCCGCAGCAGTTGTCAGCCCTCAAGCCAGCCAGGGCCCTCTGCAGATAGTGACTTGGCAGTGGCCCTGCATCGTCTCAGCCTGCGTCGGCAGAACTACTTCAGTGAGAAGCAGTTCTTTGCTGAAGAATGGGAGCGGAAGATCCAAGTTCTGGCTGACCAGAAAGGAGGTGCTAGTGGTTGCAACAGCCCCCCAGAGAGCCTGGACACCCTGTCCACTGACCAGTCGGAGAGCACAGAGCTTGGCAGTGCCAGTTGCCTTCGAGGGTTTATGCCAGAAAAGTTACAAATCGTCAAGCCCCTTGAAGGTAATAAGTCATTAAGGACCCTTCCCAAGCCATGCAGCTTACTGGACTTTCCCCAAAATTGAGATTCATATTGTGAATCTACCTATAGGGGAATCTGTCTGTAGATCCCTTGTTATCCTTACGTCTCCGTGTTTGGGTGGCCTTGGCTTGGAAACTTTATGAATGAAGAGTCAGCGTTCTCTTAAGTCCTTAGCCACCACCAGTTCTTTGACATTTCTAACATAAATGTGAGAAGGGAAGAGGAGTCTTTCCTGTCCTTTGCTAAGGAATATCATTGATAATACTTTCCATGGTAAGATAAGTGGAACATGATAAATAAGAATGATGTAATTTCATATTCACCTTCCTTTTTTAAAAAAGGAACTCTTAACCTGGCGTTTGCTCACTTTCCTCATCACTAAAATATAGTATCTGACACCTACAATTTAAGGGAGGAGGTTTGTTTTAGTTTGGTTTTAGAAGTCGTGGCCCTTGCATGGCTGGTCAGCTCCAAGGCAGGAAGGGGATGAGGGAAAGGTCTAAAGGAGGAAAGCTGCTCAAGTCGTGCCTCCCAGGAAACAGAAAGAAGACAGGAGCCAGGGAAGGAGCTGCACCCGTCTGGGTCACACCCCTAACAACACTCAGCTGCTTCGTTCATGAGTGGGCAAATGCAGTGAGCAGTAGTATAGTGCCCACCACGGCCAAGCTACCTTCCAAAAGCTGCACATCTGACCACATGAAGATTTGGGGGAATATTCTGGATCTAAACTGCAGTACTCAAGACATATAACTGACATAGAGAGATGTCTGCCTGTATTTTTCTTTTTTCAGTTCAGTTTCTGTTCTAAGGATAGAACTTGAAATTGCCATACATTTCTTTGTTTTATAGGAAAGTGACACTCTTTAAGTCTTCCTCTTGACATTGTCATAAACCAGTTCTGCATTAAACAAAATTTTGAGTAGGTGACCTAGAAGGACCTCACAATTTTTAGGATAAAGTGACCAAGATGACATAATTCATTGTTCTGTCTGAAACAAATGCTCATTCCCCAAGTCCGTCAGACTGAAACCAAGAAATGTGTCCTCACTATCATCTCTATTTCCTGTTTTCCCTGGAAGCCCAGAGGAATAAGAATGTTGGCCAGGGTGGGGACCTACACGGACACACTACTGAAAATCCAAATTATCTTCCAACTTAGGACCCTGGCTTTTGACTTCCAAGTTAATAAGCCTGTTTCCAGGCAAGGCAAATACTGATTTTTATCACCTGGGAAAACATCCCCCCCTCTGAGGTACACACTGTCACGGTCTCAGCATCCTGTTTCTAGGAAGAGTGTCGTCTTGGTTGTTTCACCCCTTTCTTAGATGCCCTTTTTAAAATTACTTTTCAGGGGGGCCGGGGAGATGGCTCAGTAGAATAAGTGCTTCCCTGGCAAGCGTAAGGGCCTGAGTTCAATCCCTGCTTCTGCAAAAAATAAATAAATAAATAAATAAATAAATGAAATTACTTTTCAGGCTAGGATATGGCTCAGTGGCATAACACCTGCCTGGCAAGCACGAGGTCCTGACTTTGATCTCTGGGACTAAAACAAAAAGTTACTTTTGGAAGAGAAAAATTATTCTTATCTTGATCTTACCAGTTTTCCACAGAAAACTTTCAATGTGCAAATCATAACAAAATACCTCTTTTTATTTCCCTTTGGTTTCCATATTCAGGATCACAAACTCTGTACCACTGGCAGCAGCTTGCTCAACCAAATTTGGGGACCATTCTTGACACACGACCGGGTGTCATTACTAAAGGCTTTACCCAGTTGCCCAAGGATACTGCCATGTATCACATCTCAGATTTAGAGGAGGATGAAGAGGAGGGGATCACTTTTCAGGTTCAGCAGCCTCTTCAGGTGGAGCAGAAACCTGAGGTAGCCAAGCCAATAGCAGGGCACTTCCTGCCACCCATCAGTTCAGCAGATGGACCTGTTACAGGTGAGAAGGGGGTTTCGTCAAATATGGCTTGGAAACTAAAAGCACTTTGCAGATTCACTCAGATTCACTGTGATCAGCTGGCTACCTGTGCTCTAACCTCACTGGAGTGTACTCAGTATTGGATATGTTATTACTATTATTATTGTGCTACAGTTTATCATTTTTGTAATATTAATATTTATTGTTATAGTAATGAGTATCTACAGAATTTTTGACAACCCTAATTCTTTCCACTTCATCTTAGCTAGCCTGCATAAGAGATTTGGCAGAGAGAGATCAGTTTAGTCAGTGGTTCACAAACCTTTTGATCTCAGAATCTTTTTATAATAATCTTTGAGAATTCCAGAGGGCTTATCATTGTAGGTTTTATCTATTGATATGTACTGCACTAGAAATCAAAACTAAGGAATTAGATATTAATGTATTTTAAAATAAATATTTTAATAAACAATAGATAAAATTATGTCATTAAGTGCTATACAAACACAATGTTTTAGGAAAGTAGCTACATTTTTTAGATAGTGAAGAATAGCTTTATTTTATGAGTTTGCAAACCTCCAACTCCAGCTTAGTAGATGATAGCTAGATTGTTCGGTTCTCATTATCAGTCACATCAGTCATTAAGTGTATCGCAATGTTACGATATTTTGGCTGAGCAATGTAGAGAAATTCAGCCTCATACAACATAGCTGGAAGAGAGTCTTTCCAAGTATTTATGGGTATTTGATTTTAGGACACCAAACCTTGCTAAATGGTAATTTCTTAAATATTTGTAGCAATGAAACAATTGAAACCCTGTTAGTGCATTTTCATACTTTGTTACATGAAAATGAGCCAGTATGCCCTTCACTTTGTATCTTTCACTCATGCCTGGTTTGGTAGTATACATTGGTCATTAAGAAAATACTGGTTCACTGAATTAGGCAGATCTTCCAAATGTTCGTGCATTTCATTATATATAATTTGCTAAAATCAAATTAATACCACCATGTATCTCAACATAAAAGTCTTAAGACTAGAAAGCTTTCAAATTCTCAATGATGGGTACAAGTTTTCCAGAACCCTAATTTTCACTTGAAAGCTCAAATTTTGTCACTGGCAAAAAAAGAAAAAGTCAGCTTTTTTTTTAAATAAAGAAACAGGCTCACTTCATTGTTTTTTTGGGTTTTGGGGGGTTTTTTTGTTTTTTTTTGGTGGGAGAACTGGGAACAAACAATCTCACACTTGCCTGGCAGGTGCTGTGCTACTGAGCTAACCCCCAGCCCCTCCTCATTCGTTTTTTAAGAAAACACCAAGTACCCTATTCTGAGTAACTTTTCTGTTGTTTTCTCAAGTTAAAAATGGAGTTCCACCCCGACAGAATTCCCACTTAGGTGCAAGTGTAGGTAATCGCTCTCTGTGCAGTGGGGATGCGCAATGCACACTTCCCTCTTGCTGCGTGGCATAGTGAGACAACTCACGCCCAAGAGTCATGGGCAACTTTTACTGCTTAATGAAGGACATTCCTAGGTAAATCTGGTGTTTTTGCACACCATAAGTATATGACTGACAAATTCAAGGTAATCTGGTTACATCCTTGATTTGTGGTAGAGAGCCAGCACTTTTACCTACTATTATTTTTGTAGACCATACTTGAAAGCCACAGCTGGGTATTTTAGATGACTACATCTGAATCGTTTTGTAGTTTTTACTGTGTTTTTTCAGAGTATGGTTTTCTCATATATAGTTGAATGCCTTTTATTTATAGTTTGAAATTAGGATTCAGCTACATACTGATCAGCTAATACTAGTGTAATCTATGTATATTTCATTTCCATACTTAAGGACTTTTACTACAAAGGCAGTTGATAAATACTGTTTTTTGTCTAG
Source organism: Octodon degus (assembly GCF_000260255.1). Classification (NCBI taxonomy): domain Eukaryota; kingdom Metazoa; phylum Chordata; class Mammalia; order Rodentia; family Octodontidae; genus Octodon; species Octodon degus. The sequence goes on from NW_004524601.1 coordinate 293,250, forward strand.
TTTTGGATTTTTTTGGTACTGGAAATTGTACCTACAACCTTGTGTCTACCAGGTAGACTCTTTGCCATTGAGCTGTATCTCCAGCCCAAATGCTGTGTTATTAATAAATAATGATGAGCTTTTTACATTATTAACCTAGTCTTTCAATTCTGTGTTCCACACCCTCAAAATCTATTTCAGTTGCAACCTCAAACCCAGGAAAGTGTCTGTCATGCACGAACTCAACATTCACCTTCACCACCTGTAGAATATTGCATCCCTCTGATATCACTCAGGTTACCCATAGGTAAGAAGGCCTAGGAAATCTGGGGCCTCGCATGAATTTCTTTTTAAAATTACCTTCTATTTCAGTATCCAAAGTTTTAATTAATGTTCTGTAATCATTTGTCTTTAGAGTATCACAGCATATTTTCTCACTCAATCAATATAACTCTTTGAAACAGGTAAGACACACTGAGTGTGTATTTTGTAAAATGAAGACGGAAGCATTAAAGTTGAAGTTACTTATCCAGGAACAGACAGCTAACTGATGTCGCAGCCCAGACTGGTCAGAGCTGGCCAGCCTGCAAGATTTGAGGGAAGTTTTTGTTTCTGATATGGTATGTAAGTTCAGGGGATTCCCAGACGATACAGGAGGACTCAGAACCCTGTGATACTTGTGGCTGCTCCTGTAATAAGGCAAGAGTTCAGGATGGAATTATCCAGAGAGGAAATGACACAGCAGTTTCTGGGGATCCTGCATGCAATTCATTACTTTCATGACACTGATGTGTGTACACATGGAATATTGCCAACCAGGGAAACTGACCCAATCATCAGTGTCCAGAGTTGTTAGAGATTGAGGCTTCAGCCACCAACACAACTGATAATCACCAAGATGAATTTTATAAAATTGGTTCTTGAAGGGTTTTGGGGTTTTTTGTTTTATTTTGTTTTTGTTTTTTTGGCGGAACCAGGGATTGAACTCAGACCCTTGCATTTGCCATGGAAGTGCTTATTCTGCTGAGCTATCTCCCCGGCCCCTTGAAGGGGTTTTAAGACAAGTTAATGCCCTTATATGCAGTATACAGTTGGGAATGGATGGGAAATTTCACAGTGAAGTAGGAAAAGGGAATTTAGACACTGGGCACACATATCAACTGTGCCAGATCAGAGGTTCTTACTTTAATTGCTTTAACCAAAGAGTAAAATTCACCTGAATGAATGTTGTTCTAGAAAGTTTATGTATTACTCTTAAACTTGTATTTTGTTCAGTCTTTAAACATTATGGCATGATATAATGGTATTCTGTATTGAAGTAGAAATTTATTAAATGCTGGTAAACTGGCTAAAGAAGTACCTATTCATTCCATTGCTATTCCCTTCAATACATGATTTCTTATTTCGTTTTTCTTTTTAATGTAGAATAAGAGTAATCTAAATTCTGTCTAAGCTTTTAGCTGATTTCCTGTCTAGCTTTTTAAGCTAATTTCCTAAAAGCACTGATCCAAGTTATGTTCCGTGCATATTAGCATTGTTTGGAACTAGCATTTCTTGAGAAGAATGGAAATTTAATAGACATTTATTGTTTCTCAGTGACATAGAACTTAAAAATTAAGAAATAAAATTCTTCTTAGCATTTTGGGTCTCACTGAGGATGTGTCTCAGTGGTAGAGTTCTTGCCTCCTATGCACAAAGCCTGGGTTCAATTCCCAGCACTACCCAAAACAACAGAAACCCAACAGCATTTTGGATCTCATTACAAAGGATTGTATTAAAAAAAAAAAAAAAAAAAAAAAAACAAACTCAAACCTTTTTCCACACTTTTTCTAGAAAGGACTGGGTAGAAAGCAAAAAAAAGATGTGAGATTTGGGGA
>NW_004524601.1:295205-297857 GCF_000260255.1 Octodon degus
AAACTCAGAAGAGTTGTCTAACCACAAGTTATTGTTTCTTGCTATATACTTCATTGATGGATGGAGATGTTAATAAAAATAAAACACTAGCTTGTGACTACTTTTAGTCTTAAACTTTCTCCCACTTGTTCCTTTAGCTCTGGGCTCCCTTTGCTGTCCTGTGGAAGCAGTGGGAGCGCCTCACCCAGCACAGCTGTGAGCTCCCCCGCCGTGTCCTACCAGCTCAACATTGGTGAGTCCATCACCAACCGACGAGACTCCACAACAACCTTCAGCAGCACCATGAGTTTGGCCAAACTCCTACAAGAGCGGGGCATCTCTGCTAAAGTGTACCACAGCCCAGTGTCCGAGAAGCCCCATCTCCAGCCGCTTCTGAAAACCCTGGCTACACCTTCCACACCACCAAATTCTCCGTCTCACTCACCATGCCCCTCTCCTATGCCGTTTGAGTCCCGGGTGCATCTCTCTGAAAATTTTTTGGCTTCTCGGCCAGCTGAAACATTCCTCCAGGAGATGTATGGTTTGAGACCTTCCCGGAATCCTCCTGATGTGGGGCAGCTGAAGATGAACCTGGTGGACAGGCTGAAGAGGCTAGGCATAGCCAGAGTGGTCAAGGCTCCCGATGCACAGGAGAATGGGAAAAGCCAAGAGTCAGAAGTTGGTCTTCACAAAGCAGACTCTGCTGTATATTTAAATTCAAGTAGCAGTTTACTGGGTGGGCTGAGAAGGAATCAGAGTCTTCCAGTCATGATGGGGAGCTTTGGTGTTTTAGTGTCCACATCCTCACCCAGAATGGGCATCCTAAAGGAGGACTAGGGCTCAGTGGGAACTGACCTTTGGTACAGGGTGGCACATGAAGGGCAGATGTGTACTGATCCTGTAGCTGACTAGAGAAAAAGGGAATGTTGCAGAAGGTTGTGGATGTGGAGAGAGGGATATGGAGAGTTGGGAACAAAGTTGGACTGAAGTCCTCAGAAATGGAGTCTGGTAAGCTGAAAGTATAAATGGATGGGCCTGGAGTGTCTGGAGACCGGAAAAGGTTCAGTGCCCTCCTTCAGTTGGGCGTTCTTGTCTTGAAAATCAAAACTGAGTAGAGAATAAATTCTATAATATTGAAACCTACCAGAAGTACCTGCTCTTCCATTGAGCTGAGCAGGATACTTGCCCAGGATAGGAAGAGGACAGAGCAGCAGGGACTGCTGCTGGTGAAAGCTGCTGTATAGGCAGGCATGGCAGACTGGGTCTGTCCCTGCGGTAGATGGTGATGAGAACCCCTGCTTCCCTGCTGGTGTTCAGTGAAACTGCATGGACATCTGATGTGTACACACAGCACTAGCAAGACAAAGGTTTTTATGTATTTTGTTAGATCAAAGTACAGACTTTTTTCTGTTTTCAGTTTTAAGCCACTGGGAACCCAATATCAGCTAAATTCCTTTGTATTTATGATTACTAAAAGTTCATTTTTAAAATTTGTATTTTTATACAGCATCAAAAACAACATGGATAAGGGTTAGGAGAGATTTACTTTAAGAAGGAAAATATGAGTTATTTAGAACCAAGGAACCTTGTTTCTATAATTATCTAGGTAATGCAGTACCCAAGTAATACAACCCTAACTTCCGTCCAAACTCCTTAGAGGCTGGAAGGGTTAAACCAGAAGTGCAATCTATAGAAATTAGATTATGTTGTATATTTACATATTTAATTTTTTTCAAAGTGCACTATGCATATTTTTAATGAAGATTACATATATTTGCACAATAATTCTCAGGCACATTAAATTATTATAAATGAAGTAAAACCCAGGTGCTTGCTTTAAGAGTGTATGGTTTTTGGTGTTTTCCTAATGTATATTAAAACACATCTGCCTCATTCTTGGGTATCTGTAGAATTAAAGAAGGAACTTTTTAAGAGTTAAAACTTCTCTGAGGTTCTTTTTTACTAACTGAAATGACAGATCGAGATTGTAGATGAGGGGTCAGCTTGTAGCAGGGTGGCACAAAGCTATTTTGGGAGAAAGCTTCCAAGCAGGGTCTGCTCTTGGCCGGTGATCTAGTTCTGTTGAGAAAAGGCTGTGGTAAGAAGATGGGGGAGGTGACACATTCTTTTGCTGATAAAGACAGATGGATCTCGTAATCTTTTGGATACTTCTTTCACAAGTGTTTTGCTCCTTTAACCTGACGTAGCTAACAGGCAATTTTTTAAAGAATTCTTGACACCTGCTCTCTCCCCCTGTGTACCTTAATCCTAGCACATGGGGGTCCTCCTTTTCTTCACCTGTGCTACATCCCCTGCATGAACAGCCTATGCTCCTGAGAGTAGGGAAGCCAGCATGTACACAGTGGTGAGAGAATGTGCATTTTCATGATTTTTAGCGTTTTTTATTAACTTCTAGATTTCTTAAAAATAGATGGAGGGTGTTCTCCTCCCTTTCTCCTTCCCCCCATTTTGGGTCTGCACGCACTTAGAAGAGCTCCCAGGTCAGTGTGCGTCCCAGGGTGGTCCAGGCACTAAAACAGGGTAATTCCTGGTGTTTAACATTTCTAAATCTTCCAGTTCACTTTTTTAAAAAACAGCCTTTTAATTTCTATTCTAAGGGGCCGGGGAGACAGCTCAGTGGCATAAGCACCTGCCTGGAATGTGCAAAGTCCC
>NW_004524601.1:297957-324333 GCF_000260255.1 Octodon degus
AAATAATAATTTCTATTCTATAAACTAACTCTGGGTGCTTCTTTTAGCCAAACTTTAAAGCTCTTTGTGTTCCAAGAAAGACATCTTCCTGTTGCCTGGGCATCTGCAGTTTCAGGAACATCAGAAATAGGAAAGTGCGGGATCATTAAGTAGTACGGTGTTACATTATCAGATTTATACAAGATTTATACAGTATGTAAATGACTAGAAACAAAGCTGAATTTTGTAGTGTTCGGTGTTAAATATAATGTGCATACTTTTTATGATCAATGGCCAGATGATCAATGGAGGTAGAATGGGTGTTCTAGCAGCCAAATAAGCATATTTGACTCACAAAAGCAGACTTGGTTTTGAAATAAGATTGATGCAGATGTTTTGTCAGAACCAGGAATTGTAGACTGGTGCATGTTTGTCTGTAGAAATGAATCCTGTCTTAAAACTGGGTTTTGCTGCTTTTGCAGTTTCTACCTATAATCCTTTTGGTACAACCTGAGAATCTGTTACATCAGAATTGTCTGTGACATGTGGTAAGAACTGGAGGAGCCTCACAGCAAGCTCTTCGGCTTACCTATGCCATGTTTTAGTTTTTTCTGTAGAATCAGTTGTTATATACTTCCTTGCCAGTATGGGAAATCTCAATCCATTTTTTGTTGTTTTTTAAATTGCTTCCTAAGCAGTTTTAAGTGATTATGCCTCAGTTCTTTCTGAGTATCTTGTTATCAATAGGAGAGCTAACCCGTGCAAGCTCAGAATTTAAAGTTCTGAATTACAAAGACCCCCAAATCTGTGTAAATAGCCTCAGCTATGGATCTTTCAGGAGAATTTCGTGACCATTGTTAAAGTCATTTTTTAAAAAGGTTTTATGCTGTTGACCTTGATTTAATCTAAATGATTTGAATTTAGCAGGGGAGGAAGAGGCAGTTTACAAGAGCCTCTGCTCTATAAAAGACATATTTGATGCAGTATTCAAATCTTGTTATTTGTTCTAGCTATCCTAGTACATGACTAATGTTGAGTGGGCCTCACATCACTTTCTGACCTGTGGAATCAGGGCCTTCAGTGTTCTCTGCCCCCTAGGCGCAAGGCCCTGCAACTCTGGTCACCCAGCTGCAGCCCCAGGGCTGGTAGCAGCACCCTCTGCCGGGTCAGTTGGGAAATGGCAGTGTGCAAAGTGTGGGACCTGACTCCGTGTTTGTGCCCCTCCCTTTGCTTTGTCAGACATAAAGCAAATAACAAACAAGAGTAACTTCTTAAATTTTCCTTTGTCTCCCTATGTTTATGTCCCTACACAGTCTTTCCTTTATGTTATTTTTTTGGCTAAACCTGTAATTGTCAAACCAACACCCTAAATAAACCACTAATAATAAACAGTAAACAAAGCTTACTGTGTGTCACATTTTTAAAAAATAAAATAGTTCAGTATATACCATAATATTTCCTTAGCAAAGTACCAACAACCAAAACTAAAACCTAAACTCAATATTCAGACAAGTTCAAAAAGATTCAGTAAGTGTGTAACTTTCCCATAATTCACAGTTTAATGTTAATAATCTTAGCTATTTAGAAATTGTTTTTAACAAAGTAATATAAACATGGTTGACCTCCAGTAGGGAAGGCCTACTGGATATGTTTTAAGTCCAAAAACCCAGTAAGGCTAAGGAGCTGGGCTGGCAGTAGGTTGATAGTTTTGCTGGTGAGAGCCATAGAAAATGTGAGTAAATCACACAAAAGGAGATAGGAGATGTTAGCGAAAAGTACGTGGACCAACTACCATACACTGCTGTTTTTATCGTGTCCCATGAAGCCACTCCATCTGTTGAAGGCTGTAACAACTTAGGACCACACTTGATCTAGACCTCCATCCAAGTGTGGTCAGAACTCGTATTGCAAAATGCTCTTCCTCCGCCGTCAGTGTAGGTGCTACTTCAGTGCCTGAGTACCTGTACCTACACATTAAGAACAGAGATACTTTGCTCCTGGAACTCTCATATCCATGACCTCCCTCAGCAGTGTACCCAGCCACAGGGCACACCTCAAACCTCGTCGAATCTGTATGCAGATTTGTTTCGAAGGTCAGGGCTGAGGTGCAGGGAAGCATCCCCAAGACCTGGTGAGAGCAGCATTCAGAGGTACAGGTCCTGCTGGCCCCAGCCCAAGTGACCTGTGCTCTTCTGGAAAGGCAGCTGTGGTCACTGCCAAGGAGTGAGCATAGCAGCCTGAAGCCAGTCTCCAGCAGGGTGAAGACTGTTTCCAGAGAGCAAAGAGCACCGAGCAGGGTGAAGACTGTTTCTGGCTCATTATAAGAATGATGTTCTCTACAGTGGGGCTGTTGAAGTGCTGCAAACAGGTGCACATGTGTCTAGTTTCTCCTGGCTAACCCCGTGCAGCACCTCAGGGTGCTTCAGTACCATGCAAATGTGAAGTCCTTCCCCAGGTGTAGACTGATCTTGATAATGTAGCTGTTGGCCTGCATCACAGCTCCTCTCATGTGTTCAGCTTGTGTTTTGTTACATCATGGTTCCTCATCTCCATTCCTCAGATACCCAAGCACTCTGCTCCAGAGGAAGAGACAAAGTGTGAGGGGCAATAGAACGCTCCTGTTATATTTTCCCTTATTTGGGCAAGAAGTGCTGCAGCACCAATCCCCACTTGCCTCGACATCTTCCTGTGGTCCTGGACCTCCACTACCAATCCATAACTAGTCCCACCCAACTACTTCCACTATATGGCTATTTAGACCCTGTTCACTTCCTCAATAAACGAGACTTGATCAGAAAGCCTGTCTTGGGCTGGAGAGATGGCTCAGTGGTCTAAAGCACCTACTTAGAACAAGCTTAGCAAAGCAGCAGGGACCGCGGTTCGATCCCCCAGCACCACATGCCAGCCAGCCCTGCCCCCTGGTGGGCTGAGCTGGCCACACACACACACCACACACACTCACTCTCTCTCTGTCTCTCTCTATCTCTGTCTCTCTCGCTCTCAAATAAATAAAAAAAAATTTTTTTTAAATAAAAAAAAATAAAATAAAATAAAAAAATAAAAAAGAAAGCCTGTCTTGTCTCTGTCTCTTGTGTCTCTTGCCCTGTCTTTTTCATCCCGGTTCCTCCTCCAGGTCATTACCCCATGTCTTGACTCGCGGGCCGAGTCAACAAAGTGCCAGGGTTTCCCTCAGTTTAGTGAGAGAGAATAATAGCTGATACTTCACCCCCAACAGCCTTCATTTCTTTCCTTGTTGTGGCTTTGTTAGTCATGTCCAAGAGGAGGAAAGAAAAAAAAGTCTCAGGTAACGGAAATCAGTGGCTGAGGCATGCGGCTGGGATTTTGCTTCATTCTTGGTTTTCAGCCACTCTTCACTCAGAACTCAAATCTTGCTTTTTACAAATCATAAGGACACTTCTAAATATAAAATTTTACATGACGAACTAACTCAAATACCCAGTCCCTCGATGGAAATGAATTTTGCTAGATGACTGGTCAAATCTATCAGTTTTTTTTTTCTCTGTAATTTCTTTCTTCTTTTTTAACTTTGAGAGTTTCCACCCATCTGTTTGTGGCACTTGGTGTCATAGAAGACAGTGCAACCAAGAAGCTTCTGTTAGTCCAGCAGAGGCGGGCATCACAGGGGCAGAGCTGAGTCCACCCCAACTCTGAATATGTGGCCTTCAGACTTTGTACTTCATGAAGTTAATCTCTTTGATTTAAGCCAGTAATGATCAGGTTCACAACTGTAAGTACTTTAAACTATGGCCCCATTTTGACAAGTATAAATACTGGTGCTCTGAGCCCTGGTTTGGTTCTTGGTGCTATTCTGACACAACATCCTCTCCCTTTGTGACCTCACTCTTTGCAGTATTATCTATTCTGGAGACACGGACATCTATTTCTAGCGCAGACTCTTCTCCCCCCCACCCACCTTCAGTACCAGGGATCGAACCCGGGACCTTACACTTGACCGGCAGGCACGTATGCTGCTGAGCTGTATCCCTGGCCCCAGACTCTTCTTTTGAACTCCTAGAGACATCATTACTTGGGTCTCTCCCTGGAACCTCACCTTGTCCAAAACTGAGCTCATGCTCTTACCCCTAAGCTTGTTTATCCCACAGCCTTCCTCTGCTGCCTTAGCCACTAGAGCTTGAGACCCAGGAACGGCCACTGCTTTTTTCGCCCTGCATCAGCCACCAGCCCTGCTATGTCTCCCCGTATCCACCCTACTGATGTTCCTCAGTGGGCACCTCTTAGAGCTCCTCTGGACCTCACCACGGGCACTGACTTGGCTCTCCTGCACCTTGTCAGGGCCTCTCCAACTGTGTCTCTGCCTTCCAGTCAGAATGATGTTCCTAATATGCAGATCCAGTCACATCCCTATTAAAACAATTACTTAGGAGAAGGACATTCTTTACTGAAATGGGTGAGACGAAAGGTAAGATGGATTGTGCTTTCCTTGAACGCAGTGTGTTTCCCATCCCCTCAGGCTCAAGCTGAGATGCCTCCCTACAGCTCACCACACCACCAGCCAAGCAGAAGCCGATGAAGGTGTGGTTGAATGTAAGGGTGAATTTATAATGAGGTTTATAAACTGGGTTGCAACCCATGAGTGAGTCATGAAATCAATCTAGTGGATTAGAATTCATTTAGAAAAACAAATAGTATATAAACAACAAAGGTATTATTAAACTTTTAAAATGTGTCCTAATAAGTTGCAATAATAACATTAAAAAGCAAGTTACTTTCCTGTGGTAAGAAAAAGCAGTTTTATTCAGAAAAAAGAAAAGAAAAGAAATAGTAACTGAAAAAGCCCTTACCCTGGGAGAATGTACTTTACAAATGCCAAAGCTTTAGTCAGAAAGAAAGTGCTAGCTCCAGAGTTCCTCACAGCTTCTGCCAGGCAACTGTTGCCATGGGCCAATCATGATTAGGAGAGCCGTTTAATGCTGCTTGTCGTGAAAATAGATCTTAAACTTATTTTGTCTTACAACTGATGATGCAAGTGGAAGCCCACTGTGAATTCCCTGCTGTTGAACGAGGATGATCACCTGGTTAACAGTGAAGTGTCTTGGAGAACTTAACTGGCTGCTTCTCCAACTTTCTCTCCAAAAAACGGAGTCCCTTGAGCCAATCAGCCACTGCCATTCTGTTTCCATAGTGATCAAAGAAACAAACCCCTGCCACTTCCTGAGGTGGAACCTTGTGAGTCAGGCGGTCTGAGTGGAGAGCGTTTCCTTCTCCTCTTGTCTTTCATTTCAGCACCAGGAGACGGATTGGATTTTCTTCAGAAAGTTCCCGTTCATGCCAGTTCAGCTCTTGTGGAAGCCTTACACTAGATTCCACAGAAATCTGTCTCTATACTACTCCTACTATGGATTTCTGCTTTGTTATCTCCACCACTTGGGATAACCACCAAAATTCTGAGTTTTAGAACTTCTGAGTTTGACTTAAAATGAATTCACTTTCTTTGTAACATTTTGGTTTCTTTCAAGACACTTGATTTGGGAAGGAATCACTTGAGAAAAATAAAACTTCGGGCAATCCAAGGTAAGTTATTTTGAAAAGATGTTTTATTTAATTTTTTTCTTATTGTTTGTACTAACTAGTGTGTCACTAACTGGCACATCCAGCCCTCTAGTCTTTAGACAAATCATCAGAGAGAAATGCAGAAAAGAGAAAAAAAAGAGGGAGAGAATCCTGACGTATGTGCACACACACCCCTATATATTGCACACCCTCACAACTATACAATATTATGTTAAACCAGCACAAGTTCAAGGGCCGGCCAGATAGCTCAGTGGACTAAAGTGCCTGCTTAGGCAGAGCACAACAACTTGGGTTGGATCCCCAGTGTGCCCTGCTGGCCCTGCCCCCGGGGTGCACTGAGAGGTTGAGACTGGGCATGGTGGCGCACCTGTAATTCTAGCACTTGGGGGGGCTGAAAACAGGATAATCACTGCGAATCTGATTGTGTAGTGAGACTCTGTAAACCCTGTTCTAAATACATTTTTTTAAAACAAACCAGCACAAGTTCAGATCACTCAATGCTGATACGGAATACCTATTAGATATCCTGATATATAAAAAAGCAAGGTGCAGCACAGTGTGCAAATTATGCTTTCATTTATATAAAAAAAATGCACACACAAAGACACAGAAGTTTTTAGAATGATGCCTAAAATGACTGTCAGCTGGTTTCCTCTTGGCAGACTCCTGGATGTCAAGGGCTGATGTTTACTGGTCTGCACAGTTGCTGACAGCAAATGTCCGCTATCCAAGAACCCCACATGTCCTTCTTCTCACCTTGGTTGTCTCAAGAACTCATATTCAGTAACTAAGATGGGGTGTGGCTGAGTGGGGTATCCCAGGAGCTGGCTAACACCCTGTAGCTCGTAATACCCATCCCATTTGTTCAACAGCGTTGTATTTTTGGTCCTAAATATCAACAGGTATTTGAAGGGGGAGAGAACTTTATAACAGCAAACTAACACCACAACATTTATAATGAAAACAGACAAAAAACTTCATCAATATAAAGCTGATCAGAAATATAAGTGAAGCCAAGTGTGGTCGGACACACTTATAACCCAACACTCTAGGAAGCTACAGCAGGAAAAGCAAGCTTTTAAGCCCACCCTGGACAATTTAGCAAATTACCAAATCCCTATCTCAAATAGAAGATGGATAATGTAGCTCAATATGAAGGTTTTAATCCTTAGTGCTATACAAATATATGAGTACATGCATAGAATAGAAATTCCCAGGTATGGTAACAAATTCAGTGTGATTTTCAAGGTTTTCTTTAAAGTTGATTTACAATAATCCAATATCAGAAGAGGAGAATTGGTAAATGAATGAGATTATCCATGTGTTGCTAATTGTTGAAACTGTGGGTTGAATGAATTCGCTGTACTCTTGCTATTTTGGTACACTTAATTTCTCCATTGTAAAAGGTTAAATAGAAAAATGATATAAATTTAGTTACTGACATAAAAGTAGCTAATGTAAAAAAAAGTTTTTCCCCACTTATGGAAACTATATAAATATGATTCATGAGTAATGAGCTCTAGAAAGCATTAACCAAAATATCTTCAGTGGTCATCTCTCGGTTTTAACATTTGGGTGTGTTTTACTTCCTTAGGCTTTTCTGTTATGATTTTCTTCACAATGAGCCTTTTAAAAAATGTAATGCACGAATAGATCAATGCATAATAAACCTAAAGATGTAGAAATAAAGATTTCTATATGCAGAATTTCACTGACAGTGCCATTCCTAACCCTGACTTTTGAAGACCTACTGTGTGCAAGGTGGTGTCTCAAGAGCTTTCCTGACATGGCTTTAACATGCACAGCAACACAATTCACTGTAGGCCACAGCATCACTCTTTGCTGATAAGGAAACTGAGACTCATAGAACAGTAAATTCTTTGCAGCCTGCATGTAAATTGAGAAACTTCTATACAAAGGCAGGCCCACTTGATTTCAAAGCCCACAAAAAATGTTCATACGGCACATTTTGTAGGGAGAAACTCAATGCTGACATTCTGGGCCAATTTTTATTTTGTAATGTATTGTTTTCTAACCCTTGCCCACATAAGTAGGTGACTTTAACAACTGTATCATTGTATATATACCATTATACTGTTTTACCTTTTTTTCCCTAAGTACTTCATATTTCCACAGACTTTACTAGGTTTTGTTGATTTTTTTTTTTTTTTTTTTTTTTTTTTTTTGGCGGAACCGGGGATTGAACTCAGGCCCTTATGCTTGCCAGGGAAGCGCTTATTCCACTGAGCCATCTCCCCGGCCTACTAGGTTTTGTTGAATTATTTTGTTTGTTGGAATTTGGTGGTTGTTGTTGCTGTTAGCCACACCCCCAACCCTCTTTGGGTTTTTAAATGATCTTTTTATTTATTTATTTATTTATTTATTTTAAACATTTATTTATTATTTGTGTGTGTGTGGCCAGCTCAGCCCACCAGGGGGCGGGCTGGCTGGCATGTGGTGCTGGGGGATTGAACCGCGGTCCCTGTGCTTTGCCAAGCTTGTTCCCAGTAGGTGCTTTAGACCACTGAGCCATCTCACCAGCCCTAAATGATCTTTTTAAATCTGTGGAAAACTGAATGATTGTATCACATATGGAGTTTACTTATATATTCTGGCCTTGAAACTCTAATACAATTATCTATCATTATTGCTGTCTTATTTTTTCCTTACTGGGACGAAATACCCAACATTCACAAATTAAAGGAATAAAGGTTTATTTAAGCTCACAATTTATAGAGGTTTCAGCCCAAAATCAGCAGGCACCAAGAGAGGGCACCATGGCCATGGCAGAAGGGAAGCAGCCCACGGCAGGGTAGGCAGGAGGCAGGAGCAGCAGGCTTGGCTTTTCCTTATATCCCATCCAATCTACAGTCCTTTTGGTTGTTGCCACCAACACCTGGGGTGGAGATTCCCATTATCCACACCCAGAACTATATTAAGCCAGTCAGTGGGTTTATTTAGTTATCACACAGCCATAATCTATATTCATACATCTAGATCCAGCCCCTTCTGAAAACCCCACTTATGAGCACCTATGAGCTTTGGGGGACATCTAGATAGACAATATAATGGTTGGGATGACATAACATTTTGGCAGTTTTGCCTGTGGATCTCTTTCCTCGTTGAGCCTGTTGCAATGAGGCATGACTGTAGAATAAATAAATAAATAAATAGATAGATAAAATTTAAAAATATATACAGTGATTGTTTAAATAAAAAATTAATTATAATAAAAGACATATTCCCACTAATCCCTCCCAAAATACCACCCATCACTTCAAACATATTTACCCTGTTGTTCTTGCCACTTTCTGAAGCAATTCTGGAAGTCCCCTTTCGTGAGTGTTTTCTCCTTGCTCTCTTTATGCCCTAAATCAATTCAAAATATTTAAAGCAGTCTGTCAAATTAAAAGAAATTACAGTGTGTTCTCATTCACATTGTTTGCTGGATCTGGTACCATGTAACTCCTGGCTTTTCCTCAAAGTCATGGGCATGAAGGCAGCCACAATGTTCCAGTAAAAACCGCCTCACTAATGGGGACTTTTGGAACCACTTCAGAAAGTGGCAAGGGCAATAGGACAAGAGTGTTCAAAGGGGAAATATTTTAACAGTGACCAATGACAGTTGCCCTTTCCTGTGATAACTTGTAAACTTATTCTTTAATGTTTTGTGATCATAACCTTGTATGGTTACAGCCAGCAAATTTATTAATCAAGTACATATTTGTCAAACACCTGTTGGGGGAAATCTCATTGCTACCAGCTTTTGTGTCCTGAAGAAATTCTTTCCAGGTTGCTGGAGTCCTGAGCAAAGACCAGGACGAGACACTCAGAAAAGGTAGTGTGGATCTGCATTTACTGAAGGTGCAACAGAAGTAGACTCTGCTCTGCGTGAGGGCAGCCGTGAACAGACCTGTAGCATCCCTGAGGAGAACGGCAGAGCTCTTGGGTCCGGAATTCTTAGACTGCTTCTCCCTCATGCACATAAGGCATTTGGGGTGGTTGTCCTATGAGAAGCTCACTTGGCCTGGCATCGGATTTAAACTGTCCTGTTGAAGGCTCCTTTGGTTTTGTGCCAGATGTAAATGAAGAATCAAAAATGGCACTTTCTGATCGGTCCCATATACCGTATTTTGGACATAGATCTTGGGTCTCCATGACTGACAGACTTTTACAGTTGTTTAACCAATGACCTATTTCAGCATCATTGGGCTCAATGAGTGGCAGAGAGAAGCCGGGCTAGAAGGCTGGCCCTCAGAACCACACAGTGCAGGTATACAGGATCTGGCAGAGGAGGGAAGTTCCTGGGAGCTGTGCTTCCTTGGCCTTTCTCTTGCTGATGCTCCTCAGGTTCACAGTTGGTACCTTTCCTTGTGGGCCTAAGGAGGAGCCAAGCTTCTTCCTTGCTGTAGTGGAAGTCTCCTTCCAGACACTTGACTGGATCCTGCCCATGGGGCTCACCTTCACGGCTTGCCTGCCCAAGCCCATGAGCTTCCCTGACTTTGTCTGCTTAATGTTTCTGAACAGGAGAAGCCCGGACAGTTAGATATGGCAGCCCTGTCACCTAATTTTGAGTCCTTAATGGCTGCTTCCCTGGAGTCTTGGCCTCTTTGCTGTCCCAACTGTACTCTACGTGGGCCCTAGCCCAGCCCATGCCTGCAGTCAACTTCACTGTGTGCCCGGCTTATCCCAAGCAGGTCCCCTCCCTGAGACCACGTCTGAACGCGCAGGACCTGCCCAGCCTGTGGTGCAGCACTCCTGCAGGAGCCTATGTCCCAGTCTTAAGCCAGTGTCTTCAGGGGCAGCCATCACCTCAGTGCTCTCTGCAGAGTCACTCTTTAGACCACGTTTCTGGGCTTGTCAGGCACCAGTCATGCTATAGAAGAAGGTTTATTATTTCATCTCGCAGCTAACCCTTAAGCAGATCTGTCCTAATACAGTGCAGATGTTCCTTGCTTAATGACCTAGCAACCCATCTTGGAGTTTTTTGTTTGGTGTTTGGTTTTGTACAGTGCTGGATACCTGGTTTCTAGAGCCTTGTTTTTCTTTGTATAGTGCACTTTGCACAGCACTGTAATTTCTGCAGATTGCTCTGCACCGTACAGTGCTGCTGTTTTATATTCCATTGCAATGGCAAACAGAAACACTGAAAGGACACCCACAATTCAGAGGCAATTTATTTACATCAGTGGGCACTGATCAGGTTCACTCCCAGAGTGTCAGGCCTGATCTCTGCTGGTCTAGGGCTTCTATGAGATAAGCAAGCAGGCCGTGCAGAGGCAGAATGACCTGTCAGTTGCAGCATGGTCTATACAACGTGCATCACAATGACCAGCCGTTTCTAAGAGACAGGAGCAACCCGAAACAAACAGGAACTGTTGCTTAGGTAACTAAGACACTAAAGTACACTGTGCACGGGCTGGAGGGGGCACTTTCTGTTTCACTGTTACACATTACAGTACTGCATTTAAGAGTCATGTAGGGCTGGCCTAGTAGCTTAGTGGATTAAAGCGCCTGCTTAGGCAGACGCAGGAGCTGGGGGTTTGATCCCTGGGCCCTGGCCCTGAGGTGCACTGAGATGGCAATTGAGACTGGGCATGGTGGCACACGCCTGTAATCCCAACACTTGGGAGGCTGTAAACAGGAGGATCACTACAAGTCCAATCTATGTAGTGACACCCTGTAGACCCTGTACTAAATACAAAGAAAAAAAGAAAGTCATGTAGCTGGGGATATAGCTCAGTGGCATAAATGCCTGCCTAGCAGCACAGGGTCCTAAACTTGATCCCTGGTACCAAAAATAAAAATAAAGAAAGAAATGTAAAAAAAAAAAAAAAAGTCATGCAAATAAAGCAAAGTCATCAGTTGGAGTTTTCTTTGGCTATTACTTTGTTCTGAATATTGAAATGTACATAAATATACAACTCTTCATTTAGTGAACAGCCCATCTTGATACAAGGGACATCTGTGTTAAAAAAAACCAGTCGTTGGGGGCTGGGGACATAGCACAGCAGCACAAGTGCCTGCCTGGAAAGTACAAGGTCCTGAGTTTGATTCCTGGTAACGAATAAAAATTAAATAATCATTAACTTAGAAACTGAAGTGTTTGTTTTCTTGTTTGTTCATTTGTTTGAGACAGGATCTCACTGTATAGTTCAGGCTGGCTGTGAACTCACTATGTAACATAGGTTGACAATACTCCTGCCTCAGCCTAGTGAGTGCTGGAATTACAGGTGTGTGTCACCACACCCAGTTAGAAACTGAAGTTTAAATCTCCTGTCATATTAATGCTTCTGTTGGAATATTGATTGTCATAATATTTTTAGTGTTTTTATTTTGTATAAGTAATCCACTGATATTTAAATATCAAAGGGCATTAAAAGTCATTAAGGGAAAGTCACCACCTCCTTCCCACCCTCTATAGTTATCAGCTCAGCTCTTCGGAATGCTGCTTAGGGACAATGTGAAGTTTCAAGTCCTTTAACTATTTCTTTTGCGTGTGTGTGTGTGTGTGTGTGTGTGTGTGTGTCTGTGTGCGATTTTGTTTGTCCAGACAGGGCCTTGCTGTGTAGTTCAGGCTGGCCTGGCCTTGAACTCATGGCGATCCTCCTCCGATTTTCCACCTCAGCCTCCCAAGTGCCGGGATTACAGCTGCGCACCACCATGTCCAGTTTAGCTTTTCTTTTGGACTTTAGCATCCTACTTATAAATAATTTCCCTTTGCTCTGTCAACATTCCTCGGATTGGTTTATTTTTTTGCAGTGCTCTGCCCCCAAGCTACCTTCCTAGCCCACTCTGCCAACTTTTCAGTTTTAGATCCACACCGGTGGCAAAGGGCCAGCTCTTCCGCACCCTCTTCCTGCCCTTGCCCACGTCTGCTGGTGCCCTAGCTCTGTTTGGGCGGCCACATGAACGTCGAAGCCGATAGAGACGCGTGTGTTCCTTCCCCTAACCATGCAATTGCTTGGATAATTTTTCAACCTGCAGGGAAGGCGTACTTTATTTCACGGTTTCTGCGCCCTTACTGACAATGTTCTCCCTGTGCTGTCTAACTCGGGATCCTCTGTAACAGCTTATCACAAAGTTAGAAGCTCCAAAGGCGCCAACTTGTTTTCCTGCAGTGCTTAAGATCAAAGT
Organism: Octodon degus; assembly: GCF_000260255.1. Classification (NCBI taxonomy): domain Eukaryota; kingdom Metazoa; phylum Chordata; class Mammalia; order Rodentia; family Octodontidae; genus Octodon; species Octodon degus. The sequence continues at coordinate 310,627 of NW_004524601.1, forward strand.
AAGAAGAGAGGACGCGGGACTTCCCCAGCAGGGTGCTTTCCTCTCTCGCAGGCTGCCCGAGTCCCTCAGCCTCGCCAGTCACTGCCCGGCATCGCCACAACTGTCCGACGACCCAGAGCAGTCTTCCCACCACCTTAGATCCCTGCTGCGCAGGAACTCTGGGGTCAGGACGTGCGGGTGGGCGCCTTGCCTGCTCCGCGCTCCCGCAGATGTGTCCGTGCCTAGCAGCTTCGCGGCGGCGGCGCAGCGGTGCTGGGAGTCTCCGGGGACCTCACTCCGCAAGTGCGCCCTGCTCTTCGCTGCCCACTGCCAGTGCAAAGGCCGCTGCGTGCCATGTCGTCTTCTCTCCCATTTTCTTGCGCAGAAACACCAGAAATAGGCTCCTGGGGAAGAAAGGCAGGGTGTAATTCAGCTCAGGCACCCGCAGGCTAAAATCTGATGTGGGCGCTGGTCTGGAGGAGGGATTGAGTTCTTTGTGTTGAGGGAGGGGGTTTATAATCTAGGAATCTGGACTGAACGCAGGGGTTAAAGTTTCCAGAAGGGTCAGCACAAGTGTGCAGACACTAGACAGCCTGACACCTGGAGGACTGTATGCCCAGTCTTACATTTACGGCCATCTGTTCTGTTTTCTGAGGGCAGCATTCCCCACTCTGTGAACTTTTGGAGCTGCTTTGTCTGTACAAGGGAGATACCAACAACTGACCACTTAGGTTTCGCAAGAAGAGCAGGTCTTACATTAATTTTGCTCCAAGACATGCACGAGGACATCTTATTTTTTCATGTACAGCAGTCTACATTTATTCAGGTAATAGTCATGTCATTTTCTTCTGGAACACTGTCATTGTGACAGCCTAAACTCAGACTCTTAGGGTAAGTACTGCAAGATAAACTTTAGCTGACCCCAGAGTTGTAAAAACAGGCCTAGTGTGAAACAAAATGCTGGCCCTAAACAATAACAGGAATAAAAACAGTAGCCCAGATATATAGCCAGAAAAAAGTCTGTTTGACAGGCAGGATGTGTGCTGATCTGTTTGACAAACAGGATCCGTGCTATACATTTTATTCTGTTCGACAAGCAAGATACGTTGCATATTCTCTTTATATGTTCTCTGTGCTTTGTTTTTGTCTTTCCCCCTTTACGTACCTGCCGTGTCTTCTGGTCAGAGCTGCTCACTTAGACTCTGAAGCAGGGGTCTGTGCTAACGGCCAAAATCTTCAAATTTTAATTAGCTACTTGGATTCCTGTATTGATTATGAACTCACAACGATCATAGCTCTGCAAAATCCAAGTTATAGCCTGCATTTCTTCTGACTCTGCTTCCTGTAGAGGTTAGTGGTAGTTGATACACTGTGTCAACTTGGCTGAGTCAGCTCTGGCAAGTCTCCGAGTGGGGGCTCAGCCCTGCAAGCGGGCAGGGCCCAACCTGGGGTGCTACTGGGCCAGCACTGGGGTGTGATGGGTTCAACCCCAGGGCCATGGGCCACCCCAGAGTGACTCAGCACAACAAGTGTATATAAAGGAATTGAGAAAGGCTTTCTGCTGCCCTGATAGCTTCCTTGGAGAGATCCCAGTCTTCTTCCCAGCCTCGTCTGCTCTTCATTGTTTTCTGCCGCCACGAATGAGTGAGAAGTAACTAAGACAAGCCATCAGCCCTAATCTCTCCTGGCCAGCAGCAGCACCCTTCCTCCGTGAGCACTGCCCATTCGCACAGCCTGTTCGCAGCATGCTGGCACTGGCCGATGTCAGTGATTTTATCCCAGGAGGGCATAGCCCAAGTGTCTTCCAGCTGGGCTTCACTGAATTTCCATCACATCAGCTGTTAATTAAAGACTCATGGGACAGGCATGGCAACAAATGATGCAGTTAGAATGATGCTGCACATAAATGTGCCGAAAACTTGCAGACAACACAATTCACAGACGTTTATTTCACACAAATGTGCTAAGTACATTTGTTGTAATACATGACTTACTGAGTTGTGAAGAATCATACTGGACACACCGTGCTCATCACCACCTGTGCATGCTGTTCTGTGCTGTGCCCATATGTCACCCAGCAGTGAGTCTACAGTTCATCTGTCTGTAGAGGCCAGAAAGGGCCACCCTTCCAGAGCTCGCGAGGGTGCAAGCAGCCCGCTGCACTGCGTGTGCCTCAGGTTCACTGCCACCGACACAGACGTTTACCTCTCAGCCAAAGGCCCACTTGGGTATTTACAAACAATTATAATTTATATTATCATTTTAAAATAAGTAATGTCAATAATATTTATATTTAATTATTCATATTATTATCTTATAATTCAGTATGTCTGTTGTGTGTTGCAATGGGCATATTAAATGTGCTCACCTGGCTGATAATCTTAACTGTGGCTTATTTGGTTATTATGTTATAACCACCCTGAAAAATCACAGAAAGACTTATTTTGCAATTAGGTTCAGGGAAATACAGTGACTCATGGCAGGAAGTGGATCTGGAAATTTTAAACGGTTCCAGGAGCAATCTACTGGGTATTAAGAAGTGAGGCTTTGTCCTGCCCAAGGCCCTACACCAGGTCAGCAGCTGCTGCTGTCCCTTAGGGCCTGCCTTGGCCCATCTGTTGCTCACTGAACATTTTGCTTTAACTCTAGGGACAGCGCAACTCTCTGCTGTTATTTTCCTGCCTCAGCGACAGCCAAAACGGTGGCTGGCCTGGCCATGTACCGCAACCCTCTAGTCTACTGTACCTGCTGGGACCCCTGGGGCCTGGGGCCGAGACAGCTCATCGAGACGCCCCAGCCGCCACGTAAGGCCTCCTGGCGCAGGTCCAAGTAAGGAGTGGGCTAGGTTGTTCAAGGGGTAGGAGGCTGTGGTGTGGGCCTCACTCGTGGCCTTCTCTGTCTCACAAGAGCTCCCAAAGCAAGCTGCACCCAGCTTTCTGCACTTTCCTGGCCAGCCTGGGCTGCACACCAACCTGGCCAGCCCTGCCGGCTAGTCCCTGTTGCTTCAGCGAGTGATCCCTAGCACAGGGCAGCTTCCAGCACAGCATGGCAGTGGCCCCCACCCTCTTCCTGTGTGATGAGTTTAAGGCCTTGGCCTGAGGTCTTCAAGGCCTTGGAGGACCTTCAAGAGCCCAGTTGTACAACATAGATTCCAACTTTGGGAATGTCTTGGTGGGGAGTGTGGGAATTCCTAATTTCCAGCATTTTATTTCATTTACATATTTTCACTTTCAGGCTAACCCCTCTGTTACCAGTTTCAAAAGAACACAATTACCTCCAACCTCTACCACCAACAAAACCTGCTCTTGCCCCTAAGTAAGTGTTGCGGTACAGAGGCAGCAGTGGGTGGAGGTGGGGCCTGTGGATAACACTATCCCCCTTGACGATGCTAGCCCTGGATGACTCAACTGATCTGCGGCCAGGCACCCCGCACCACCAGAACACAGAGCCCCCCGGCCTCAGGCCTGCACACAGGTGGTGCTCACTGCCTCGCCGCGCAGCTGCGGCAGCCCGTTCCTCCACTGCCACCTTCCAGCATCAAATATTGTCTACAGATTGCATCAGTTTTCATCACAAATGACAATTTTTACTCACATTTCACAGGCTTAGAAATATAAAGCTTTAGGTCTTTGCATGGGTCTTTGTATTCTGTTTATTTGGAAACTATTGATTGAGTACCTGTTGCTTGTCAGGCACTGTTTCAGGTGCTAAGAAAACAGCCATGAAGTGGATAAATTGAGGCAAGCATCTGCTGTCCTGCAGTTCACGTTGTAAAGGGGGAAGGAGGAAGAAGCTGTGCCAGGTTGTCAAGTGCTGTGCGGAAAAACACACAGGCAGAGAGGGTGGGACATGGCCCAGATAGAGGGGCAGCGAGACCCTGCTGATATCTGGGGCCCTCCTGACCAAGGGCAGAGAGGGACAGGCCCCACAGGACAGGCTCCAAGATCCTGGCGCCTCCAGGGACACAAGAGAAGCCAACAGCTGCTCAAATGAAACAGGAAGGGCTGTGGCACAGGTGAGCTCAGGGAGCCCTTGACAGATGGTTCATGTGGTGGGATGGTGACCCCAACCCTGGAGATGGCAACTGTCATCTTCCTCACTGAAGAGGAACCCGGATGGCTGACAGGAGAGCCAGCCTGCGTTTTCCAAGGACCATGGTGCCGATCTCAAAGGTCCTTTTAGTTACTTTTCTCTCCTTGCTGAAAGAAAATATCCGAATCCCAGAATTAAGGAAGGAAAGTTAGCTCTGAGTCCCACAGTCAGCTGCTCCAAGGCAGGATGGTGTGGTGAGGAGCAACAGTTCAAGGCGGCAGAGGCAGCAAAAGCCACAAAAGCGAAAGTGGAGAGAGGGAGCCTCTTCCCCTCCCTTATTGTATGTAAAAGACCCAAGGGGGTCTTCTACATCCTTGCATCTCTGTGCCCTCCTCTGGCCCAGCTCAAAATGTTTCCAGAGTGAGGACCCTGCTGCTGCTGAATGGCTGGGTTAACCTTCTAAACTTCTTGAGTTGATACAAAGTATCAACCGTGGCAAAGAGGAAGTTGCTGTGGCAGTCAGCAGAGGGGATCAGTGGTGCTGGGAAGGAGGAAGCCTCTGTGGTCTGGGGGATGAGAGGGAGGCCCGGGATTCGGTGGCCCCCAGAACCACCCCAAGACTGCCTTGAGCACACAGCCCTGCATCTCAGATTTCAGTCCACCTGGCCTGAGCCAGTGGGTTCCCGCCGTCCCAGGGCTCCCCAAGGCTGAGCTGGAGCAGAGGTCAGGTGACAGTAGCACTGAGGGGCAGCTCCCCACTTTGGACAAAGTGTTACAGTGTCCCAGAAGGCCCCAAAGCAGAGAAGAGAAGCCTGGACTTACAGGTCTGCTGAGTACCACCATGAACATTCTGGGATGAGGAGGGTCGCTGGGCGGGGTTTAAACTACACACTCAAAGAAACGGTGGCCAGAAGCAAGGGAGAGGGGCAGTTACAGCCCAGGGCCAGGTGTGTCTCTGGGGCCCAGGGACTGGAAATGCACAGAGCTTGGGAGTCCATGGGCAGATTACAGAGGGAAGGCAGCAGCTCTTCCTGCTGGAGTAACGTCTGGGAGGCTGAGCACCATGCCATGCTGTGCCACACAGTGACAGCCACGGGTAGACAGCAGGCCTCCACTCTACTGGAACATGCAGCTCCCAGTGATCCCAAACCCAGCATGGGCAAAGAGCTAAAGAAACAGTTTAAGAGAAGATAATTTATTTGAAGGTGGGAAAGGAGGAAAAGAGATGACTCAGAGAATTCAAAAGTGAATTCTATCAACCTGTGGTCTGCAGCTCCTGTTGTTGAGAGCAGAGCCTTGTCTCACATAGCCTTTTGAGCTCTGCTTGGCTCCCTGGCTTGTCTTTCAGCCTAGCCTTGGATTTGTTCTGCCCACTCAACCTTCCCCTATCCGTTGGGGTGAAATTATGGGTAGAGGTCTTATGGGCAAGCAGTTTAACTAAAGATTAAATGAAAGGGAAGTCTGAGATTTTTATTTCAGTTGAATTGCCTAGGAACCTCCTGTTCCTGAGGCTGAGGCAGGAGGATTACCAGGAGTTCAAGGCCAGCCTGGCCTATGTGGTGAGTTCAAGGCCAGCTTGGACTGTGAGACCCTGCATCAAAAAAACAAAAACAAACAGGTTCCACCTGGACAGAATGAGGTGAGGAACAGCTCTTCCCAGGTGGTGAAGGCCCACTCGTGGGAAGCATAGCCCAGAAATCCTGTCTTTAGGGGCCTTGGGGATTTTGGACTACATCTGGGCCGTGAGCCTCTGTTTACAGCCAGTGTGCAGCTGCTCCTCTCCATGTCTCCTCATCACTGGTCTGGTCCTTGTTCCTGCCATGTGCATTGCTCTGAGCTCATCCTTATCTTGCAGAGAGAGCATCTATCCTGGGAGGCAGGAGGAGAGACCAAAGTCACCTCAGGTGAGTAAACCATGCTCGGGTAGAGGGAGGACACCTTCCTCACACCTGCCCATGAGCCTGGGAGGACAAATATACCAACCTGGCTATGGTGGTGGAACCTCCACTGACCCCCACAGGGGCTTTAGCTATGCCTTGCCTGTGGAGAGCAAGAATCTGGGGCTGCCAGGCACCCTGAGGGCCCAGGGGTTCCAGGGTATAAAACTGGAGAGCCACGCTGAGGAGCGAGGCCAGCTGGGTCCCAGCAGAACCAAGGTGAGACGCTAGTGACCACAACTTGCTGAGCACAACAGACCAGGTGGCTCATCGGGTTATTTTGTTTTCCTCACAATAGCCCTTCACAGCCAGGCACAGTGGCCTCCACCTGTCACCCTAGCACTCTGGGAGGCTGAGGCAGGAAGATGGCAAGTTTGAGCCCAGCCCGGGGCAACTTAGTGGCTCAATGAATGTGAGCTGCAAAAGGCATTGGGGATGCAGCCCGGTGAGAAGCCCTGGGTTCAGCCGCAAGCCTCTGCAGAAGAGTACTGAAATGCAGAGATGCTGAATAGCTGTAGGTCAGTGGCAGCTGCACATCTGAGTGGTTTCTATAGCTCCCAGGTACCTCCCTTCTGCTCTGGTGTGCAGGACCACAGAGGAGGGGCTTGGCAGCAGGGCAGGGTGCGGGGCAGGGCTGGGGCTCCAAGTGGCTCAGCTTGCACTGCTGGGGTGCAGGCGGGCTGGGCCAGGACACCTGGCCCCATGACTCAGGATGAAAGGGAGCCCAGCAAGCTTCACTTTGCCCTTCTCCTGGTGCCCAGGAGGTGATCGATGTGTCTCCTGGCTACCAGCTGGTTCGGAGTCGAGAGCAGATCTCTGTCACCTTGGGGGATGAGATGTTCAGTAGGAAAAAGCAGCTGGAACCTGAGGGTGCAGATGGAGTCAGTGTTCCCAGGTAATGCCTTTGGCCCATGCCCGGCTCCTCCCAACTGGCCTATGTGGCCTCCAGTTCCTCCGCCACGCAGGGCCTGGGTCCCCTGCCCAGCAGGTGCCTCCAGATCATCCTGCCCATCCCAAAGCCTGTTCCCACTCTGGCTCCGGGGACAGGATGGAGTGATGTGCAGTGTAGACTGGTGAGGGACAGGTGAGGCCGGCACACATCCCTCCAGACTGTACAGCCTGCCCTGGTGGCTAAAGTTTGCTGAAGCTTGAAGCACCAGTCCTGGAGATCCAGGTTTCCAGAGATGTAGGTGCAAAGCTCTGGCTGGGCTCGCCCCAGTCTGTGGAGCCCATGCCCTTTTGGTGTGCCTCTTAATTCCAGCCTCCTGTCTTCTCCTCCCCACCTCTACCCCCATCTTTTGTGTAGCATGGTTCTCAGTGTCTCCTCCCTCAGGCTTTTGTTATGGGTCAGCTCAGCATAGGAAGCCAGACTAGAATTTAAAGTGCCTGCATCGCTGAGCTCAGGGCCATCAGTCAGTTCTCATGCAGGCGGAGACTGAGCGGGCCCTCGCCAGGCAGCAAGGAGTTTCTAAACCAAAAAATCACATGACTAAGGGGTCTTGCCCAGTTTAGCGATATGTGCACCTTGCCTTTGTGGGGGCTTGTTGTGCAAGCTGTTTTGACAAGATATATCTTAAGCTGACTATGTTTACAGGAATTAGATTAGGGAGGGGAGGGAGACAGTTACTCCTTACTAAACAGCCTTGAGCAGAGGGTAAAAACACATTCCTTAGAGTAGATAACAGGAAGCATAAGGGAACCTAATAATTTTCCACAGTTCTAGCACAAAATTCAGTTGACTCATTGCAGCTTTAATTCATTATGAGCACTGTTTTTATAAAACCAAAGTTTAAAAGCCCTGCATGACAGAACACACACACACACACACACACACACACACACACACCACATGCCCATCTGTTGGTGTCTGGAAAGAGTACAATCACACCACAAGCAGTGGTCACCCCTGGGAAAGGATGCAGACTGGGGACCAGGCCAGCCCTCGGAGGTGCTCTGATCTCACCTGGCCCAGGGGAGCTGCCCTGAGTCTCTGCCTTCTGTCTGGTGGGGTCATTCAGCCTGTTTCCTTTTCCTGATCACCCACACCTTCTGCGCAAAGAGAAGCGGTCGTGTACCTAGCAAGGCCACCATCCACAGCTACCTCTTGGTCTCGTAACACAGTGGTGCTCACCTGTAATCCCAGAACTCGGGGAGGGTGAAGCAGGATACTGAGTTCAAGATCAGCCAGGGCAACTTAGTGACTTAGCAAAGCATTGTCTTAAAATTAAATATTAAAGGGGGCCATATTGAGGAAGTAACTTAGCATGAAGGCCTATGTTGAATCCCAAGTACCACCAAGTTAAAGGAAGAAAGAACAAGAAAAGGAAAGCTATCCCCAGCTGCCAAACCCTAGAGCATAATAGCCCTGCCTGTCGGTTTCCTGACAAGCTGCGAGTGCTCACTGTCCCACCAGACCGTGTTCCAAAGACGCTCTTAGACCTTCTTGTACCTTGGCCACCTCGCCCTGCCTTCTCTCATTTCCTCAACAACCCAGCTTCCTGTGTCCAAGTAGATACGCAGCCCTGTTGGCCAGGAGCCAAGGCTTCTTGCGGGGGGGGGGGGTCCCCTCAGCTGCACCACACATAAGCACCCTCCACTCCTCTTGCATAGTCTGATGGGGACAGTCACCTACAGAGTGGAGGCAGCCCCAGACCAGAGACAAAACACCACCACCTGCTCAGGAATGCCCTCTGCATCCACTCCCACCACCATCTGTGCTGTGCCCCGTGTTCCCAGTTCTCCATTTCTCCCACTCCACTGACTGCCATCCATAATAGTGGTGGGTTATCTGCAGAACTGGCAATGTCTGGCGTAGTCCTGATTCTCCTTCCGGAGTAGGATACAAACCACACCACCATCAGGCATCCCAGGGACCTGCCTGGTACTCTGAGGAAAAATCTGTGTGTGACAGAACTGCTTGTGCTACAGGGCCAGTGTCATTCGTGACCTTGAAGAGCAGATATCAGAACTGACCACAATAATAGAACAAATGAACAGAGACCACCATGCTGCCCGGAAGTTGGTGAGTGAGCCTTGCCTCTTTATCAGCAGAGTTGACTCCCTCCCATGAGCCAGGCATCTCGGTGGCAGGACCACGCACCCAGGTGGGGTATTTTCTGACCCTGCACTCATTCGTGACTGCAGCTCTCATACCTGGGCATCCTCTAGGTGTCTTGGGGTAGGCAGAGGCATTGTCTTCACACACAGGTGGCTGGTCAGTCCCTGTCAGGCCTTGGTGATGACAATAAACTTCAGAAGTCATCAGGCTCTTGCTAATTTCCCCAGTGAGGGTTTTCTTTCCGTGTGGCTCAAAAGCCACTGTTACTGCTAAGTGTCAACAGTCTTCACCTGGCTGTTGTTCACACTGTTGTGCTTTCTGGGTTTTGGGGTACTCTTCTAGGGTTTACCTTAGACTGTGTGGTCCAGCAGGGCTCCTTCTCCCTCATCTCAAGCAGGTCCAGCTGAAGGCTGGCTGGAGTCATGCTCAGAAACACTCTCAGCACTAGGGAGGCTGAAGCAGGAGCATCATGGTGAGTTAGTGACCAGCCTGAGCTACAAAGTGAGCTTAAGGCTAACCTAAACTGCATAGAGAGACCCTGTCGCAAAAAGACCAGACAGACAGACTGGCACAGGAGACCAGCCCAGCCATGAAAATCAAAGATGGGGCTTCCATGCACCAACACTATGAAATGATTATGTTCAAAATCACAAAAAGCAAGAAAGATGTGTTCCATTCCTCCAGTGATAATGTCACGCTGGCAACAGGAACCACACGGGAGGGGTGGGAAGCCTGTGGGTGTGGCCCCCTAGGGTGAGCAGCTCAGAGGTGCTGACGGCCTCAGTTGCCCTTTACACACTGACCTTGTTTCCAGCTCTGTAATGAAATGGAACAGCGCCGTGATGTGATGAAGCGGAACTTTGAAGACAAGGCCAGGTATGCTCAGACCTGCATTCGAGCACTGAGGACCCAGAGGCTGCTGTGCCTTGCAGAGTGGTGCCCCACAGGGAGAGAGGTGGGGTGGAGGAGGTGGCACCAGAGTCCTCGTGAGCAGAACGGCATCACTGGAGCCACTGAGATGGAGCCCAGGAAGGGTTACTCTCACTTTTGTATTCATCCTCTTTTTCTTTTCCATTTTAGTTATAATCTTTCTTTTCATTGGTTCCTGAGAAGAGCCACTGTTTGTTCTCAAGGAGATCTCTATGATATGCAAATGTTTTCTCCCCCATTTTCTCCTCCTTCTCCTTCTCTTACCACTACTTTCTCTGGGTGCTAAGTCAGGGCTTGGGCAAATTAAGAGGAAGAAGTGGGGTGGACATGATGAACAGAGGAAAGGGGGAGGAAGCGTGTTGTCTGTGGGTACAGAGAGCCTCAAGGTCTTCATCGCCACAGCCTGCTGGGACCAGAGCAGCCTCAGGAGTCCTGGTGGAGAGGGAACACTCCTGGTGGAGTTGTCTGGAGCCACTTATTGATTTATTTAGTTAGTTCAGTGTTTAGAAGTCTTAGGTTTTCAGCATTTGAAGAGAAAGTAAAAAGCTTCCCTTGTTACAGAATTCAGGAACCAACCAAATAGAAGACAACACCACCAGAGGAACTTGGGAAGGCAGCTTTATTTTGCTAGGGGGCGACTGGGAAACTCAGTTCCAAATCACTAGCCCTGTCTTGAGGTTCTGGAGTCACTTAAATGGGTTTTCAGAAGGAAGTACGAAACGGCAGGTAACATTCTCTAGTTGGTTACACATGTCTTGGGCACTAATGGTAGGCAGAATTTGCTCTTACAGGAACTAATAAGGTTACAACCCTATACCTTGGAGGAAGAATCAATCACTGAGCCTGGGCAGCAAAGTCCTTGAGGAAACAGCTCTGGTCTCGAAAGTACCAGAACACCACTGTCTGGTTGAGCTGCACTTAGCTCACAGATGGCTCCAGGAGGGCCACGGCTCCTTAAGTTTTGCAGCTAATTGTGAGAACTGACTGTGCTTCCCAGTCTCCTCCTTAAACCATCTTAGAAATATATTAAATTTAAATTTTGCATTTAAAATAGTGTCCAGGGCTGGTGAGATAGCTGAGCGGATGAAGCCCTTGCTTAGGCAAGACCAGGGGTCAGGGTTGGATCCCTGATACCACATGCTGCACCAGCCCCACCCCCATAGTGCTGAGCCGGTGACCAAGTTCTGGTGTGGTGGCACGTGCCTGTAATCCCAATGCTGGAGAGGCTGAAAACAGGAGGATCAGTATGAGTTCGAGCTGTGTAGTGGGACCCTGCATAAAAAAACATAAAATAAAAATAAAAAATAAAATAGCGTCCATACAGGGTACCTACTGCCAGTCAGCCTCAGTCCCTTGCCCCAATGAGGGACACACCAAGACACATGCTAATTGAACTCTCAAAACCAAAACAGAGGATTCTGAGAGTAACAAGAGATTAATAAGCACATCATGTACAAAGGGTCCGATATAGCTACCAGCAAGTTTCTGAGCAGAGCAGGGTGGTATAATGAGTAAAACTGCCCAACCCAGCAAAGCTGTTTTCCAGAAAAAGGAGAAATAAAAACTTTCTCAGATAAAAACGCTAAAGGGCAGGGGCTGGGGGTTCGATCCCTGGGCCTACCATGCCCAGGGCGCACTGAGACAGCATTTGAGACTGGGCGAGGTGGTACATGCCTGTAATCCCAGTTCTTGGGAGGCTGTAAACAGGCAGATGACTACGAGTCCAATCTAGTATGAGACCCTGAATACCCTATAGACCCTTCCCTAAAATACAAAGAAAAAAAAAGAAAGAAAGAAAAAGAAAAGCTGAAGGAATTCCTCACCATTAGACTTACATTACAGAAGTTGCTAAAGAGAGTTCTTTAAAACAAGACAGCTGTTAAGGTAGCTCAGTGTCTAAAGCACCTGCTAAATAAATAAATAAAAATTAAAAATAAATAAATAAAGCACCTGCTTAGGCAAGCTTCGGCCAGCATGCAGGGACCTCAGTTCAATCCCCAGCACCACATGACATGCCAGCCCCGCGCCCCCTTCAGCAAGACAAAAGGCTTCTTCTAATCAATAACATGAAATGTAGACAGCCAGGCATGTGGCATATATCTGTAATCCCAGAACTTGGGAGGTTGAGGTAAGAGGATTACTGTGAGTTTGGGGCCAGCCTGCAGTACATAGTAAATTCAAGGCCAGCCTAAACACATAACAAGGCCCTGTCTCAAAACACCAAAACAAAACCAAAAAGAAATGTAGACAAACTCAGTGGTACAATTAAACAAGAACAAGACTCAGAAAACTTTTAGGCTATGATGATGGCATGTAACACAATTTTACCTCAAATAAGAATCAAAAGACAAAATTGTATCACAACTAGAGTTAAATAAGGTCTAACATTGCAATGAATTGAAATGTATAGCAATAAGGGCCTTTACAATCTTATTTTCAACAATGTATAGATAATCTGGGCAGAAAATTCCTAAGCAAACATTGGTTTAAACAAGTGTCAGACCAAACAGGTGTCCTGGCTTGGACAAAGCTGCCGTCCACCAGCAGTGGTACCACCTTCTCCCCAGTGTGCGTGGAACGTTCTCCAGACTAGGCCACACGCGGGGGTGCAACCCCAGCCCTAACAAAAGACTCACGTCCCATTTGTCCCAAGAGTGCTTGCTGGCAGCACTTTCAGCTGTACCATTTAACAGAGTTACCTCGCAATTGCAGAACTTTAGCGTTCTGCTAAAGTTGGTCATGAAATAGCTCACTTTCATCATTATTTTTATTTTGTACTAGGACACCGACAGTCTTTAGAACAAAGGATATCACTGTATTTATAGCATTCTATTTTTAATAGTGATAAAATACAGTAATTCTCAATCACTGAAAATGTCAAATCCTATAAAATGTAGCATTTGTACATGTGATATTAACATGTTTGTTACGCAGAGATTACAGAGCCAGGTATTGTGGCACATTCTTGTAATCCCAGTACTCAGGAGGCTGAGGCAGGAGGATCATTGCAAGTTCAAGACAAGCATGGGGAGGGGAGGGAAACAACCGTTAAGAGACTGGGTGTGGTGGTGCACGCCTATAAGCCCAGCACTTGGGAGGCTGAAAATGGGAGGATCACTGTGAGTCCTATCTGTGTAGGGTGACCCTGTAGACCCTGTACTAGAAAGAAAAAGACCACCCTGGGCTACAAAGTGAGCTCAAGGACAGCCTGAACTTTATAGCAAGACCCTGCCTCAAAAAAGACCAAAAGTAAAATTGTACAAAATTTCTGTTTAGAAACAATATCAAGAATAGTTTTATAGGACCAGAGATAGAGCTGAGTGGCACAGTGCCTGCCTAGCAAGCACAAGGTCATGAGTTCAATTCCTGGTACCAAAAAAAGGGAATAGTTTTATATTTTATTTTCATATTGAAAATCAGATTTTCCACAGCCTCAAAGAATGTGTTTATGTAAAATTAAATGAACACTGGTGTTATGGTTTGTGTCTAGTTGTCCCCCAAAAGCCTCATGCAATCATGGGGTGAGGACTTCTAGAGTTTGTGATTAACTCATGATCCATTGGGATTATGTGTGATCCAAGGCTGGGATTATGGGTCTTAGTACTGCTGGAATTATGGGTATGAGTACTTCCCGTGTGTTTGGTGCATATATATTTATGAGTGTTACCTCTTCTTCTTGAATTTTTCCCCTAACCAGTATATAGTGGCCTTCTTTATTTCACTTGATCATTGTTGGTTTGAAGTTGAGACTGTCTGAGAATAGGATTGCTA
>NW_004524601.1:327022-358242 GCF_000260255.1 Octodon degus
CAAACATTTCAAAAAAAAAAAAAAAAAAAGAAGAAGAATTCAACAATACATTTAGTTTGATCTCTCTCAAAAAAGAGTTATATACATGTCCAAAGCAATAAGTTCTTGACTCACAAACATTACAGTTGTAAACTTTCACAGATACAAAAGGGGCCTCATGTTACGTGTATATGAACAAATCATGGAAGTAGGTCATGTGTTTACCATCTATCTCAGTTACTTTTCTCTCATTGCTGAGACAAAATACCTGACACCCAAAATTAAGGAAGAAAAAAAAAGGTTTATTTAGCTCACAGTTAGTGGAGGTTTCAGTCTGTACTCAGCTGGCTCCAAGGCAGAGTGGGACATGGCAGAGGGCAGCAGTTCATGGTGGCAGAAAACAGAAAAAATCAGGGAGGAGGGACGGCAGCACTGCCTCCTTTCCTTATATTATAAGCAGGTTACCCTGGGGTGGGGATATAGAATTCACACAATGTCCATGCCCTCTTCTTGCACAGGATGAGAATGTTTGCAAAGTAAGAACTCTGGCTCCCTGGTGAGTCACTTAATTAAACTTCTAAACTTCTCAAGTTGTCACAGTGTACCAGCCAGTGCAATCCACCCCTTGTCAGCTTAACAACCAGACACATTTCTTTAAACCAGTTTCCAGATACAAAGACATGCTTATTCTTAACAGTTCACAACGTGGACATTATAACACAGCTTTAACAATCCTTAAGAACCAGTATTAAGTCTATCAACATTGTATTACATTGGAACCATAACATTTTGGGCCTGGGTCCCCCAAAGACTCATGCACATTCCTTTATGCAAAAGGCATTTAGTCTATCTGCAACAGTTTTCAAAGTTCTAACAGTTTCAGCATTGCTGAAAAGTCCAAGTCCCCAGGTAAACAGTTCCAACATTTAATAGCACAAGAAAAACATTACCATTCCAAATGGTACAAACAGCAGGATACAAAGCATTGCGATCAAAGCAAGTCCCAAATCCCACAGGGAAACCTTAAGTCTTGTAGTTCCACATTCAACATCTGAGGCAAACTGTGGCAAATTGTGAGCCCCATGTGGTTTCACCTCTATGGCACTGCTGCTGGTTGTAGCTCCCATGGCTTTTGTGTGGGCTGGTTTTGCTGCTCTCCTTGCAGCTTTCCTCAGACAATGCACATTCCTGGCTTTTCCAAATTTCTGTGGTTCCCACTGAATAGGCTTCTCACTCACAGCTTTACATATTGTTCTGCCAGGGGCACACCGCCTGGCCTCCCAGGCCTTCTTCTGAAATCTAGATGGAAGCCTTCCTAACCTCAGAACGCCTGCTCCACATGGGTGATACCAGGGTCTGCTGCCAGCTGAAACAGGAGCCAGGTTTTCTTCTCTCTTGGCTGTAGAGTTTGAGTGCCTGGACTACTGAGTGCTCTGACCTTGATTCCAAGGAACAGATTCTCTATGCTGCCACCATTGTGGAACCTGGTATTGCCGCTTCCACCATTCTGGAGTGCTGCAGCTTTTTCCTTAAAGCAAAGTCCCTCACCCTTGAAGTTTGAGGCTGCAAAGGGCGAGGACCTGCCACCTCCTGTGAAGCCGTCAGGACATTTTTTCTAGTCTCCTGTTCCTCCTGAACAATGGAGTTCTCAGCTCTGTCTTTGCAGTCCACAGCCTTCCTGATGCTTCCTTTCTGGCCAAACTCACAACATTTTAAATCATCATGCTGGGCTCTTTGCTTTTGAATCTCAACATAAATCTAAGGGGAAAAAAAGAAACAATAGCCATGCCACTGCCTCAACATTCAACTGCCTTGAAATTTCTTTTGCCAGATTAACTAGTCTGTTGCACTTAATCTCAGTCTCAGGCAAAGTTTCTGGACATGAGAAAAATGCAGACAAACTTTCTGCCAAGGCATAACACATATCATCTGTAGTCTAACAGCCAATACAGTCCTTCTCAGCAGAAATCTTCAGCCTGGTCTTACAGACAGGTTTTCTATCACCCTTCCGGTCTCTGACCAGCTCTGACCAGAATCTCCACACAGAACAGCGGAAAGCATCCCAGTGCTTCTTTTTCAGGCAACATCTATGAGCCTTTTCTATCTCTTCCCATAAGCCATTCCCAAAATCTCTTGCACAACATGGTCAGGTAATCACAGCAATGACCCCACTTCTAGGAACTGAATTTTGTCTCAGTTACTTTTCTCTCATTGCGCAAATAAAATACCTCACACCCAAAATTAAGGAAGAAAAGGCTTGTCTAGCTTACAGTTAGTGGAGGTTTCAGTCTGTACTTGGCTGGTTCCAAGGCAGATTGGAGTATGGCAGGGAGCAGCAGTTCATGGCGGCAGAAAATAGCAAAAAGCAGCTGCCTCTCTCCTTTCCTTATATTATAAGCAGACTACCCTGGGGTGGGGATATAGAATTTACACAATGTCCATGCCCTCCTCTTGTACAGGAGGGAGATGTTTGCAAAGTAAGAACGCTGGCTCCCTGCTGAGTCACTTAGTTAAGCTTCTAAACTTCCAAGCTGATAATGTATCAGGCAGTACACCACATTAATGTAAATCCTTCAGTTACAGTATTTGTGTGTTTGATTTCTTATGCTTAACATTGTATATTTCTAGCAAACATGTATGAGACTCACTTTGTCAGACTTAAAAATGAATCTGACTTACAAATGTTCTCCCAGAATGCAACACTTTTGTAAGTTCATAACTTACCATAAATATATGATAAAAGTTTAACATTGTTAATCATTAGAGAAATGAAAATTAAACAATATGATGTCCCTCCTCATCTAAAAGGATATTATCAGAAAGATAAAAGATAACAAGTGTTGCCAAGAATGTGGAGAAAAGGAACATCTTCTACACGTTGACAAGATTATACATTAGAGCAAAGAGTGGTGGCAGACACTTACAACCCCACACTCTGAGAGGCTGAGCAGGAGGGTCACAAGTGTGGGCCCAGCCTGGCCAATGTAGTGACGTAGAAAGACCTGGTCTCAAAAAATGAAAAAAAAAACCCTATGTACAAACAAAAAGTGAATGAGAAATTTTTTTTAAAAAAAAAGTGAAGGAGGTATTTTGAAAAAAATTGTTTTATGTATTTAGTACAGGGCCTACAGGGTCTCACTACACAGATCAGATTCGTAGTGATCCTCCTGTTTTCAACCTTCCAAGTGCTGGGATTACAGGCATGTGCCATCACACCCAATCTGAATAATGTATATTAATACAACCATTGTGGAAAATAATATAGAGATTCCTCAAAAAACTAAAAACATAAATATCATAAGATTCAGCAGTTTCACTAGTGGATATTTACCCATAAAATCTGAAGCCATTTTGTAAGATGTCTGTACTGCTACATTTATTGCAACACTATGTAATACAGCTAAGTTATGGAGTCAACACATGAGTGGAGACTCACGCACATGGACAGCATCACTACAGAATGGCACCTGGCCTTACAGAAGAAGGAAGTTCTGTCACTTTTGGCAACATGTGTGGGATTAGAGAACATTAGTCTATAAGCCCATTTATAGAAAGACAAATACTGCATGTTGGGTTTTTCAGTGCAGCAAAGAAACAAAAAAGATAAAGGAGGCTTTATCGACTCTGAAGACATGGAGAGAACCTGAGAGAGCTGGGGACCCTCTGACCTGAGACAGGAAGTCTGAGGCATTGGGACTTCTGCTAGGGGTGGAGTTTGAGGGGCAGGTTCAGTGATGCACAAGGAGCTGATCGGGGGCATCCAGTACTCGGGTAGGGAAGAAGGAGGAAGTGGTCACTGGGAAGATGAGCTGTTGTTCTTTGGATTCTGCCATGTTGAATCAAGTTCATGCTAATTTAGCAGTTTGTACTCAGGCCAGAGCCTATCATTCCCATCTGTCAGTTATTATGAAGGGGCAATGACTTTCTTAGACTACCAGCTGCTGAACAGGGCATCCCTTTGGGGGTAAGGAGGATTGACAGGATGATGACTCACACCCGAGTAGAAGCCAGTGCCAGGTGCCTCAGCCAGGAAAAATTTATCATTAGTGAAGGCTCACACCTGAGATTGAAGAAACCTTGAAAAAAGTTTAAAAAGGCAGGGTGCTATGAGTAGACAGGTCATCATCATGATTAAAGGACCCAGAAGGGAAGCAGGAAGGGGGCCCAAGATCCAAACGTGTCGCTCCACCATGACCATGGTGCGGGGGGAAGAGTATCATTTTCCTGGTTCCCGATGGTTGTGCTCTAGGGGTGTAGGAAAGTGGGTGTCCTGGGAAGTGCCCTGAGTCTAGTTAGAGCTAAGGGAAGGAGCTGAGACCAAGGCAGGCTCAGCACCAGAGTAAGTCTGGTGAAATGAGTGTCGAAAAGCCCATTTGCCTTTGCCACTTCCCAGAGGATGTGGGTGATAAGGGTGTGTGTGTAAATGTAGAGTGGTGCTGAGACTAGAAGCAGCCTGCTGCAGGATTTGGGAGCCAAATGCTGCCATATCTGACTGGATAGGCTGAGGCAGTCCAGTTTTGGGAAGACTATTATGTGTAAGAACTCTCACAATGTCTGCAGCTTCCCAAGCAGTGGGAAAGGCCTCTATCCGCCCCAGGAAAGTACAAATGGAAGTATGCTGACAGAAACATATCTCTGTGTCTTATAGTGAGGCATGTTTGTAAGTCTGTCAGTCTTCACCTGGGATGTGTCCACGAAGCTGGCAGGTTGGGCAAGAATGATGTGGCAAATGTCCCTGAGGAGAGGTCTTGGCACAGGGCTGGCAGTTCTGGGTGACCAGGCAAGTGATGGTTTTCAAGGAGGAGTGTGTGGTGGTGGGCGCTATGGGTTTGTGTAGCACTAGAGCACCAACATGGAGGCAGTTGTGTAGGTCGGTGATAAAGGCTTGTGCTTGCTGGTCTGGAAGGAGTTTTGGCCCTTGGAAGAGCCATCCCTGTTTATTTTGGTGATAGGCTTATGCAGTAGCTGTAGTTGTTCTGGCGAACACTGAGGTCAGGGCGTGGTTTTGGGATAAAAGAAAACAGTCAGGAAGGAAGTGGCTGTTGTGCAGCCAATTTGGCCTTAGTGTCAGCAAAAGCATTACTCTAAGCAGTGGGGTCTGGCGGGGCACAGGGTCCTGCGGTGAATGACATCCTGCCACTGTTTGGGGTACTGTGCTGCCTTGAGAAGTTTAAGGGTGAGAGGCGCATTGGCAATGGGAGTGTCCTGAGTCCTGATAAACCCTCTTTCCTGCCAGCATGAGGGTGGAAAATACTACATGTGTACTTGGAGTCTCTGTAGGTGTTTAGGGTTTTGTCTTCAGCTAGCATGAGGGCGTGTGTAAACCCTAAGCTGTCTTTTGTGAAGATGTCCCGGGTGGTAGTGTGCCTGCCTCTGTTACACTTGGCCCATCGTCTGTGGCATATCCTGCCCTCTTGGAATCTGTGAAGACTGTGTCAGAGGCAGTGAGAAGAGGGGTGCTGTCAGTGTGGGGGAAGCAGTCGGGGTCATCTGCAGGACCTTGACTCAACTGTGCTGGAGGACCTCATCAGAGGTGGGGAACACAGTGGCAGAGCTGAGAGGGCTTCCAGTGGAAATAGTGATGGAAGTGTCCTCTGTGAGCAGGAGGCGAATCTGTGGTATATGAGGAGGAGTCAGGAAGGCCGGAGGTGCCTGGTGTGTGATGCGTTCACCAAGACGACGGGTTGAGTGAACTGTGAGTGTCTCACTTACTCTTCTCTCGTTGCTGGGACAAATACCTGACACCCAAAGTGAGGGAAAGAAAGGCTTAGTTAGCTCACAGTTACTGGAGGTTTCAGTACACACTCAGCCAGCTCCAAGGCAGAGCGGCAGATGGAAGAGAGCAGCCTTCTATGGTGACAGCAAAGAGCAGAGAGCAAAGGGAGTGGCAGCAGCTTAGGCAGCGAGCTAGCCTCTATCCCCTCCTTAATTTTTTTTTTCTGGTTTTGTTTTGTTTTGTATTTTAGGGAAGGGCCTACAGGGTGTTCAGGGTCTCACTACTAGATCCGACTCGTAGTGATCTGCCTGTTTATAGCCTCCCAAGAGCTGGGATTACAGGCACGTGCCACCACACCAAGTCTTAATGCTGTCTCAGTGCGCCCCAGGGGCAGAGCCAGCATGGCAGGCCTAGGGATCGAACCCCCCAGCCCCTGTGCCTGCTTGCAGGCACTTTAAATACTTTTTTTTTTTTTTTTTTTTTTGTGGAGCTGGGGATTGAACTCAAGCCCTTGTGCTTGCCAGGCAAGCTCTTATTCTACTGAGCTATCTCCCTGGCCCCCTCCCCCCCCTACATTGTAAAGCAAATTACCTTCCCCAGGGCTGGTGCAGCATCCACACCTACAATAATCAATCACAAACTCCAGAAGCTTCCCCATGGCTGCATGAGGCTTTGTGGGGACAATTAGACACAAACCATAACAGATAGATTGTCCTGAAGTAAACTTTTTCACCGCTTGTGTTAGTGTGGGTGCCACCATGAGAGCTCAAAGGCACGAAGCCCATCCTCAAACTTTTGTCTAGTTGTTTGGAAAGGTGTGCTGCTGCCCAGAAGGATGGCCCCTTTTTGTGCCCTAGAATATCCACAGCATTATGGTCTTGAGAAGAAGTGTATAAGGTAAAAGGCTGGGTTGATTAAGGAGAGTGAGAGCTGAGGCCATAGGAGTCTGTTGTAGCTTGTGAAAAGTGGAATCTATAAGAGCAGTAGGGTCAAGGGGCTCTGACAAGGGACCTTTTGATGCTTTAGGGCTGAGCTAGGGAAGCAAAGTTTGGAACCCAAATGCAAAATAAATTAACAAGACCAAGAAAGGATAGGACTTGTTGCTTTATGGTGGACACCTGAAGGTCATGAAAGAGGGCTTTGCAATCACACAAGTAGCGGGAGTAAGGGTGAGCCCTAGATATTTGACTTTTGGTGAAGCTATCTGAGCTTTGGTGAGGAAGACCCTATAACCTCGTCCTGACAGAAACTTGAGGAGAGTGGCTGTGTATTGTAGGGCTAGAGCATGAGAGGAGAAGCAGAGAAGGAGGTCATCAGTGTACTGATGGAGTAGTCTGAGCTTAAGATCAAGGGTCTCAAGATCAGCCCGAAGACCTTGGATAAAGAAGTGAGGACTGCCTCTGAGTCCCTGAGACAGGACTGTCCATCTGAGCTGTTGACATGAGTGTGTCTGGGTCAGTTCATGTGAAAGCAACGAGGTCTTGGCAGTCTAGGTGTAAGGGCATGGTGAAAGGGCATCTTTGAGGCCTACGACAGTGAAGTGAGTAGTGGTAGAAGGCATATGCAAGAGCAGCATGGTGAGGGGTTTGGGAATAGGTGTAGCTGCATTATTGATAACCCTGAGATCTTGACCTAAATGATAGGAGCCATTACGCTTAAGTACGGGAAGAATGGGGTATTATATGGCTAGTGGGCAGTTGTAAGAAAACCATTGGTAAGGGGAAGGTGAATTATAGGCTTTAGTCCCCATTGGTGTTTAGGGGCTATTAGATATTGGGGAGGACAGGGGAAGGATGAGGGACCCCTGAGTTGAGCTAATACAGGGATAGCGAGGGTAGCATGAGCAGAATTGGAAATGTCCCAGTGTATGTGGTCTGTAGGGATCTGTTGGTTTCTCAATGTGATCCATTGTACACAAGTGGAAATGGTGGCAGGAATGAAGAAAAGATAAACAAGAAGACAAGAGCTGGGTTAGGTGGTGGCCCATCTGCCTGGTTGGTGAGATGACCCCCCGAAAAACTGTATGAATGCTATTTATACCTTTGCAAAGTTAGTAACATGTGACACAAGGTTGCCTAGTGACTAACAGCTGACATTAACCGGTCAGGATGCTTATCTTGGGACTGAGGTAGCTTGACTGCGTTAGGAACTTGAGGCTGAGTCCCACTTTCACGTATTTGACCAATTCTCCAGCTTTTATGGCTTCCAACATATCCATCTGTTTTGGGTGTTTTTGTTTGTTTGTTTTGTTTTTGTGTGTAGGAGTGATGGTTGTTCCTTTGAAGTTGGAAAATCTGTGTTTGGAGAAATCTTTAGAAGATGTTTTCATACTTGAGGCCAGTCCAAAGATTTTTGGTACTTGAATTCAGCGGTGTAACTCTATATAGTCCAATAGTCCATAATAGTAGTACGTTATCAGTACAGCTGGTAACCGTCAGACGTTGTCAGTGACGTGAGCCTTTTATAGCGTAGCATATTAATATGGCACTGCTTTTCACATCTCGTGGGTACATTTTTCTGCTGGATGGTAAAGACCAAGTTAAAGCAAAATCTGTATAAATACAAATTTAACTTTTGCTATCTGACAAGGTCAGTTAATCTCTTCAGGGCTTACCTTGGAGCCATGGACAGCACTCTTAGATCTATCAGTGTCAGCCGTCATGGCCATTGCTTGACCACTGCTTTCTGTGAGAACCTGAGAGATTTTTTCTCTCTTGATGATTCTTCTTAGGCACATTATACAGCATGGATCACTTTCCTCTGTGGCCTCATAATCTCCTTGATCAGAAAATTAGAGTCTCAGCTGAGTTACAGAATGTCACAGCAGAGTTTCTTTTATGTCCTCAGTCCTCACTGACCTTGAAGAGCTAAGGCCAAAATATTGGCTATCCTCTTAGCTTGTCTGTCTCTCTGATTTTGTGGCATCCCAACCTCAGTTGTTAAACATCCAGAAGAGAAGTTTAATGACATTACCTTGTAATGAAGGAAGTAAGCGTAATATTACTGTCTATCTGAATATCCAACACCTTTGACATAAAGTTGAACTGTTGTATGTTACGGGTCGGTGAGGAAACAAACAACGAGAAGACCTGATGAATGTAGCTTCAGAGGTCTCACTGAGATTAGTCTCTCTCCAAGTGGGCCCAGAGCCTCAGAAGCATCTCACATTTATTGAGGGGTGAAGGCAGACTAAGGAATGTGCATAATTACCTAAGTGAATACAAACTACTATCTCTATTGACTTCCACCATTTGCCTAACACTAGGCTCACACAAATGCTAGCCGATAACATCCCAAGCAAGGGATCAAAGGACAGGGCGCCTGCAGGAGAAGCTGTTATCTGCTGCCTTGGGTCCCAGGTTGCCCGGAATTTGCAAACAGACAGCAACTCTCCTCGGGCTCTGTCTATTGTTCCCTGCTCTCTTGGGACATCAGGCTTTTGTCTCAAATCTATATTTCTACATTGAACTTTCTTTTATGTATTTGGTACAGGCTTTCATTATGCAGCTTGGACTCATAGTGATCCACCTGTTCTTAGCTGCCCCAGTGCTGGGGTTACAGGTGGGTGCCACCACACCTGCACTCAGTGGCCGGTCCAGTGCACCTGGGGGCGAGGCCAGCATGGCATGTGGTGCTGAGGACTGAACCCCAGTCCCTGCACTTACCTCAGCAGGTGCTTAGTCTGCTGAGCTATTTCACCAGCCCATGAACTGTTACTTTCTAGCAACCATGGATATTCTAATATTTAAATCCCTATAAAATGTAAAAGACAACAATTATATATTTTTACACAGAAACTTAGAAACCAAAACCACATACAATATTGTAGCAAGACAGTCTTGATGACATTTTGTGATATACTTAAATTTTCATTTTGACATAACACTTAACCAGCAGTCTCTATTTAATACATAAGAAACTTTCACCTAATTAGTCATCCTGAAATGGGATATACTTCACAAGGTTTTTGTTAAAGGCAGAGATTTGAATCTGTGAGAAGTCTTATCATGATTCCAGGTGTACAGGTCTTCCACAATGTAAAACAGAGTACTTATTGTGATAAGACTTCCCTACTACTCAGCATAAGAAGTAGACAAACCTTGGCTAATCACATATCAATCAAGTATATAACACTTCCATCCTTTTGTCAATAATTCAGAAAGATTGTGATGTAGTACTGATGACCAGTAGCCTGGAATGTAAAGCATGTGGGAATACAAAAGGAAAGGAAAAGAGTAGTTCAGGAAGAAGGAATAACAAATGAAACAAAGATGTGGCTGTTGGTACTATCTTATATGTGGAGTGGAGGCCTGGTGGAAAGGCCTTGAAGGGTTCATTGCAAGGTGGGAGAAGGGAGGTGCCCTTGGAGACTGAGGGAAGCTGAGAGCTCAGAACCAAATCAGACACTGACAGGAAGCTGCGTCTCAAACCCTGTATGAAGGCTTTGGTGAGGGCCAGCCTGACATGTTGGCCGTGCAAGGTGCTAGAGCACTAATTCATTTGCACTCTTCTTCCCACATTATAAGCACCTCCCATACATATACCAGGTAAAGGGAGAAAAAAAACAACCACATACATACAAAACACAAAAGTATTGTCCTCTTGGTTCTATTTATGCTGCAGTCAGAATTGGGCTGGTGTACACTTTCTTCTTTTCTTCACAAATGAGGAAGTTGGATGCCAGCAGCCAGTTATGGTCCAAGAACTTTTGTCCTGGGTATGTGGTGAGTCCAGGCATTGGGTGAGCTCCTTGTCCCCTCTCCGGGCTTCGCTGCATGGGGTCACCTGAGCTCCTGTGCACGAGGCTCACAGGAGACTTTCTGCTTCTGCTGTGTCTGTGGTCAGTGCACTGGTCCAGTGTCACCTCCCACTGTTCTCTGGGGCCCTCTTGCTCTCTGTCCCAGCCCCACAGTAATCCCTGCAGGCACTCCTTTCCACTTTTACTGTTCTGTCCTGGGTCCGGGCACCCTGTAACCGCGCTGGCTATGCCCCTTCTGTCCAGCTCCCCCTCACCCTAGACTCCGTCCAGCCCTTGAGCTCAGTGTACCTGGGCTCACAGAGCTGCCAGCTCCTGTCTGGTAGTCAGAGGGTTCCCGCATGGGCCCTGCAGTTCTGCTACATGGACACAGCTTCCCAGTGTTTGGGGGAGCAGGAGAGGCTGGCACTACGTTAAGGTCTTTTCTCCTCCCCCAGTCCAGCTGGTTGCAGCCCTTGGCCATCCCTGCAGCTCTCTGAACCTGGGCCCACTCCAGGACCCAGCCGGGACCCAGCCAGGCCTTGGCCCCTAGCCAGACCACACCCTTATTTCTTCCTTTCCAGAGGGCCCACCAGTCCTAACGCAGGCATTGCCCTGCAAGCAGTTCTCTGAGTTTCTTTTTCTGTGGCACACTGATCTGCAGACAGCTCCCTTGGTGGACTCCCTCACTGTGCTAGGGAACCCTTCCCAAACAGGCGTGGTCACCGGATGGAAGCCATGCCTGAAAGAAGGGGCAGTACAGTGTCCTTCTCTAAACAGCCCTGGTGCTGGAATCCACTGGTGGGCTTCTCCTTCAGGCTGTCTTCCTGTGTTGGGGTCTTTTTTCACCTCCCATTTCTGAATTCCTGCTCTTCTGGTGTATGTTTTCCAGGCCTGCTGGGAGCCACTTCCTGTATCAGCCATGTTGTATTCCTAGACTTTATTGTTTACAGGAGTTTCAAATTTCTCAACAAAACTGATAGGAAAATATGGAAACTCCCAGCGTATCTCCCGCACCCTCACAGCCGTCCAGGATCCCCCGTGCCCTCACAGCCGTCCAGGATCCCCCTTGCCCACCAGAAGGGCACATCGTCACACTTAACAGACTTAGGCCGACGCGTCAGTATCACATATCACCCTTAGTTTAAGGTTCAGTTTTGGCACTGAACGTTCTCTGGGGTTGTTAATGTGTGAACTCATGGACCCACTGTCATGGCCCCATCCACCGTGCTCTGCTACTCACCCTGCACCTGCTGGCAACAGCTGACCTGCTGCTGTCTCCTGTGTGCCCTCTCTGGGTCATCTTGTGGCTGGATCACCCAGGACTTTGCAGACTGGCTCTTTTCACTTAGAAATTGGCACTAACTTCATTCTATCTTTTCCATGGCTTGACAGCTCAGGTAGATGTTCACTTTAACACTCCTCTTAAACCTTGTAACATCAGCCTCCTAGGATGGAGGTGGAAAGACCCTGGGTTCTGAATTTATCCTGGGTGCTACTGCAGTTCAGTTTCCCTAGAGAGCTCTAAGCAAAGGCTGTGCCAGGAGAGAGTTCATACCCTGCCAGCTCCACTCAAAACAGTGCTGTAGAAAACAAGGGTTCTCTTGCCCTATCTGGAGGGAAGCCAGGGGAATGTCCCAGGAAGTCAGAGTGGGGACAGGCCAGACACCAGCAGCTCCGGGCTTCTTTCCACTGATGGCTTCTGGGTCCCACAGGGAGCTTAGAATGGCTCACAAGGCGGAGCTCAGCGAGTTAGAGAACTACTACAGAGATGCACTGAAGGCCGAGAAATCAGCAGCCCAAGGGAAGCTAGGTACTGCTGGGAGTGGGGGGCTGGTGAAGGGGCAAGAACCTGGGGTGGGGGGGGGCCCAGGGAGCTCTGTGGCTGGGGGTGGGGGCAGCTGGTTTCCTCCTGGAGCTGTGGCTGGGGGCAGAAATAGAGGATGAGACGGAAGAGGACCAACCTGGCCTCCCGTCCTCCAGACGTGTGTGTGTGTGTGTGTGTGTGTGTGTGTGTGTGTAGATTTCGAAAAGACTTCTGAAGTATATTTTAAATTCCTACAAATATAATACAATTACAATTTGGTTATACTTTGCTAAGTTTCCGTTTCCTAAAGAGAACATGTGTTGTTCTCACGATGTAAACCAGGAAATGATATTAAAAAGAGAAGTCAGTGCCCAAGGGTTGGTGCTGCTAGATAATGTTTACTCCAGGAGGTGTGGAGGTTTGGGGTGGGGCCCAGACATTTGGGTATTTTGGGGTGGTTTGTGAGTTTGTTTTAGTTTTTGCTTTGGGGGTTTGGTTGTTTTTGTTTTTTTTGATACAAGGTCTTGCTGTGTAGCTCAGGCTGGCTCTGAAAGTGTGCTTCTGCCTGAGTGTTCCAAGGCCCTGGGATTATAGCGCAGACTGCCGTGTCTGGCAGCATTTGAGTTCTGATAAGTTTCCAGGGTGCTCTCTGGGGCACTCAGAGGTCTCACAGCCTGGGCAGTGAGGGCGAAGTACAGCCAGCCAGCTTGGTACACGCACCATAGCTTCACCACCACTGGCTTGGGGGAAGTTGGGGGGATTTAAATTTGAAAATGTGCCTGTCAGAGGAATGATGATGACCCTGCTGTCACTTTCCTTTTCTCCAGAGGAGATGCAGAAGGAATATAAGTATTTGAAGAACATGTTTCATATGTATCAGGTGAGTTAGAGCTGTGTGGTGGATTGCAAGAGTGTGAGCAACAGGCTCACTCCCGGGCAGGAGCAGAGATGAACGGTGATGTCTGGGCCCCAGGGTCTCTGGAGCCGTTGGCCATGAGGCATAAATACCCAGGGAAAAGCATGACCTAAGAGGCCAGCTCAAAAAATATGTCTGTGGTCATGAAAGTAATAGCAGCTGAGGCCAGCGAGATAGCTCAGCAGACGGAAGCGCCTGCTTAGGCAAGCTTAGGCAAGCTCAGGGACACGGTCGATCTCTAGTACCACATGCCATTCCAACCCTACCCCCAGGGTGGGCTGAGCTAGCCAAGAGTCTGGGCATGGTAGCACACGCCTGTAATCCCAGCTCTGGGGAGGCTGCGTAATAAGACCCTGTAACAACCAAATAAATTTAAAAGAAAATCATAGTAGCTCATTGATTCTCTTTAGGGTCTCACTGAGTTGGTTTTTGGAGACAGGGTCTCATTATGTAGTACAGGTTGGCCTTGAACTTGCTTATGTAGCCCAGGCTGGCTGGGATTTCAGGTGTGCACCACCATGCCCAGCTCGTTGGTTTTTATAGACAGAAATAAACAGCAGCAGCAATGACAAGAAAGGAATTCTCAGCCCAAATGCAATCTCTCTGAATGTTTGCCCTGGGTGAAAACAATCTGAGTGCTTTGGTTTTATTGTTGCTTTGCAGTAATGAGGAGTCAACCCAGGACCTTTGCACAAAGACCCAGCTTTTTTTTTTAGACAGATTCTCACTACATTGCTAAATTGTCCAGGCTGGGTTCATACTCGTAATCCTCCTGCCTCAGCCTCCCGGGTTGCTAGTAGTACAGGCGTGCACCACCCCATCTGGCTAAATCTGTGCGTACTTCTGTCTGCTCTCTTCAAGGGGCACAACAGAAGCTTTGCCTCCTCTTTAGTGATTTGGTGTTGTGCTAGTGATGGTGCCGTCTGCATGTCACTGCTCCCCTACCCTGGGGAGTACTTTTGAGTAGTTCTTTTTGCTTGCCATAATGAAAAACACTGTGAACGTCTTTGATTCTAGCGGTAGTGGCTGGTTTGAAAGAATGGACACAGTCAGGGCCATCAGCAATGTGGACACCTCAGGACACAGACTATTCCTTTAATCCACTGACTTCATGAAAGACACAGTGTTTTTTGGGGGGGCATCAAGAGTGGGAGGTGGACAGTGGGCAGGAATTGATATAGGGCAAGAAACTTCCAACCTGCTGGACATCAGAAACACTGAGGAATGAATTCAAAGCACAGAAGTTAAGGAAGGATTTAATGAAAGGAAGAAAAGCTTCTGAGAGAGAGAGAAGGGGGTCCAGAAAGTGGGTTGACTGCTGACCCCACTTCTTAGGGGTGTTTTATGGAGTAAAGCCATGAGGCGAGGTGGGCTCAAGGTGGGACAGAACTATAACCAATCAATAAGATCACAAGTATAGGGGCCAGTGAGATAGTTCAGCAGACTAAAGTACCTGCTTAGGCAAGCTTAGACAAGTACAGGGACCACAGTTAGATCCCAGGCACAACATGTCAGGGTGTGCTGAGCTGGCCACAGAATCTGGGCATGGTGGCACACACCTGTAATCTCAGCTCTGAGGAAGCTCAAAACATGAGGATCGTTATGAGTCTGAGCTATGTAGTAGGACCCCATAACAACAGATACATTTTTTTAAAAATGATTGCAAGTATAGTAGCTCAGGTAAACTTGATCCAATGGGAAGACACAAGGTGGGACAAAACTATGGTGAACCAACATTACAAGTGTAGCCACCTAGGCAATGCTGATTAAATGGGGATCAAATTGAGAAGCAAAACAGGGAGCAAGTTCACATGAATGGACAAGGATTTTTTCCTGGCAGGGGGTGGGTCAAGGAGGTTTGGTCCTTGTATCAGTCAGGGTTTTACTAGAGGAAGAGATATAGTACAAGGAACATACATAGCATAAAATGTACAAATGTATAAAAAATTACAAGATTGGATTACAACAGTCAGCCACAAAGTTGGATGAGGAGCATGCAGAGGGTGTCTGCATATCAGAGACTGAAGGAATCAATCCAAGGTCTGGAACTCACTGTGGTACTCTGTGCAAGTCTGTATCAGGAGGCCAACAGATCTGCGATGGAAGGGATAGAAGGCTGAGGAGTCCGCAACAGAAAGCTGGTGAGTTTGTGATAGAAAGCTGAAGGATCCAAGGCAAAAGCTGAAGAGTCTGCACTGGAAGCCAGGAGATGATGTCCAAGCTGCCTGCAAAGAAAGCTTCCTCTGAGGAAGTGGAACAAATATATATATATATATATATCCTCTAAATGCTGAGTCATTCCAGGGTGGGCCCTCCACACCCCAGGGAGGGGCCCCACATCCCTGGGCGTGGAATCACTGAGCTGATCCAGCCAAGCCTTCACCTTCCCAAGTTGACACATGTGTCAACTACTACAAGTCCTCCACCCCAAGCTAATGCCTACTTAGACTATTGGTCAGTGCTGTCCACCCCTAAGGGAAGTTCGTGGGTATAGTTGTTCCTGTTTTCTTGAGGCCTGGCTTTCAGCGAATGTACTTCCAGCCACAGTTGTCTTCTAAACTGTCTACAATACTTCTCAGTAATTTAGCTATCTACAATATTTTCCCCTCTGAATAAATATCCCTAACTGTGGTCAGAGGAGAATAGATGTAGCTTTATTGCTTTATTTATCTTCCTTCCTTTTTTTCTTGAGACAGGGTCTTGCTATGCAATTCAGGCTGGCCTTGAGCTTGCTTTATAGCTCAGGCTGGCCTTGAACTCTCAGTAGTCCTCCTGCCTCAACCTACCAAGTGCTGGGATTAAAAGTATGCACTACCATGCTTGGCTCCATAGTTTTCATCTAGTTGCTTCAAGTTGAGAAGGGTTGATGTAGAGGTGATTACAGTCAGGGACCTTCTCCAGAGAGCTAATCTAATGAGCCTCAGATAAACTTTCTTTCTTTCTTTTTTTCTTTTTTTTTTTTTTTTTTTTTTTTTTTTTTTTTTTTTTTTTGCAGAACTAGGGATTGAACTCAGGCCCTTGTGCTTACCAGGGAAGTGCTTATTCCGCTGAGCCATCTCCTGGCCCCTTAGCAGTTATAAACTTTCTTTACAAGGTTGATAAGGTGGGTCTCAGTAAAAGGAGTTGGTCCCATCTGCATGGAGTTTGGCAGCCTCTAAGCAAGAACAAACAAAATTTTCAAGAAAGTGGAATATGTATAATCAAAGCATGAGCACAAGAATGCGAAGGTTAGGGAAAAACCCAAGTCTAGAAACTGTTCTTTCCAGATTGGAATCGGACGATCACTTGTGGGCTTTTACGCCCATCGAGTGACACAGATAGCCTGTTATTTTGTCATAAGTCTTTTTCCAGTTTTAGCTGTAAGACAGAGATTTTCGTGGTTTTGAAGGACAATTTTGGCTAAAGAATTTAAAGATTCTTACTGAGCTTTTATAGATTTTTCTTAATGACGTATTACAGTGCTCGGCTAGTGGCATAGCTGGAAACTGCCAGAAGGGGTCAGTGGTTGATGACCCTTTATATATAGCTTACCATCATGATGTTGTTTTCATACATCCTTTGGTTTTGCTTTTCTAGTGAGTGTTTAAGACTAAAACATCTGTATATACAAAATAGGATGATATACAGCTACTTTCTCTTAGTTTAATGAGAAGAAAGGTTTGTACTAATAGTGCTTAGAGAAGATATCATGTCTGCATCGTGTCCTCTGAATAACCACTACAAAGACAGCAATAGCAATGTATTAATTATTGTAACTGTCCTACTGACCTATTTTGAAACTGTCTCATTGCTATTTCTTTCTCATTAAAATTAATAAATAAAGTAAAATAAAAACAAAACAAACAAAAAGACTAAATTAAAACAAGGCTTGTTTTAATGAGACAGTTTAAAGCTAGTTTTCCTGTAGCCCACATTTACATTTGAGCACAAGTGAGAATTATTCCTTTAGTGCAAAGAAAGTCTGAACATAAGGCAATTGTGACCATTTTTCCTCTTTCTTACAGTACAGTGCTGGTTGTGAAACAGCATCCCAATCAATACTTCCCTTTGATACCATCTTAGCTCTAGAGGGTAAACTGGGTTTTGAATGTAAGTGTCAAACCTCCACCAGTGCGTAAGAACATGAGGTCCTGAATTTGGCTCCCAGTACCCCCTAACAGGACACAGTCTGGAGAGACCAGAAGATAAAATTTGACCAGCCTACCCACCCTCAAACACGTATGTTATTTTATTTTATTTATTTATTTACGGAACCGGGGACTGAACTCAGGCCCTTGCGCTTGCCAGGCAATCTAAGACATTCTTATGATCTATCTAGTCACCTTGGCAACCCTTTCTAGCAGCAAGATAAGGCCGTGACTTTTAAATCCATTTTTCAAATTTTTATATCTCTGAAGCTCACAGGTTAAACTGATATCTATCGCCTCATATCACAACTTACATTTAGCAAAGGCACATTTATTAGTCTTCTTCATGCACATGAAAGAAAAAAGGCTGACTAAAATCTCCTTCTTACTCTTAGTTAGCATACGGAAGGCATGAATGTAAATCACTCCCTGGTAGCTGTTTTCCTCCTTGAAGGAAATAGCTGTTGCAAGCTGATCGGGAGGGAGGGGCAGTCTAACGACAAGGTGGTTCTAAAGTTTACTCCCAACAAGTTGGAGAAATATAGGGATAGTTTCTAACTTACTAGCAGAGAGAGAAGTACAATATTTTTCTGCTAATTATCCCGTCAGGCTGTGAAGAGCCAGTTTCCACTGAGGAGCCGTCAGGGATCTGCCAAAGAGCAGCCTTGGCCTTGACGCCTCAGTTGTTTGGCCTTGACGCCTCAGTTGTGCTCTCAGTTTCTACTGGCCTGGAACCAGAAGTCTGTCATGGAAAGGAATCCAGCTGTCTGGTCGTATTGGTTTTTTCAGCAGTGCAGTAAAGAGAGACAGGGGAATGAAACTCCCAACCTGAAAGGTCCCTGGTGTTGATACCTGACCAAAGCGCCGCCATCCTGTTCTGTGTGCGCCGTCTTAGTGAACCACGTCAACTGCTGTAAAATGTGCCTATCTCACAAAACCTCTGTTTCTGCAAGCCGTTGCTGTAAGCCCACGCCCCACCCTTGAATTCCAAGAACTTCTCCAGACCCCTAACCATATCTAGTCTCAGCAGCTTCCATGTCTCCCTGAACTCCCTGAGTTGTACCCTGCCTGCTTTTTTGTTTTAAGCTTTATAAACCCCACGCTCCCCCACTTCAGGGTACACTTAGCCACTTTGTGCCAGGTGTTGCCGCTGGGTACCAGCTAAAATAAAGCGCTTTTTAAACTTTGGAGCCTACCTCGTTTTTGAGTTACAACACCTGGGACAAGTTCATGTTCTCTAAAACCAAAGAATGAATTTTAGGAACAAACAGAGGTTAAGGGCAAAATATATTTATTGGGGGAAAGAAAGCTCCTGTCTGGGAAGGAGACAAGGGAGACCCGAGCAAGTTTTCCTGGAAAGCTGTCTCTTCCAGGGACTTTCATAGAGTAAAACCGTGCAGGTCTGATAGACTGGAAGTCAGAAACTTAGTTATATTTCCCATCTTGTAAGATGGCTTGTGAAAAAACTGAGAAGCCAGACATTAAAGAGAAGAAATCCGAAGCCCAGGAGGCTTCTGCCAGTGGTACTGGTAAAAAGGGTAAGGTGAAGAAGGCAAAAAAGTCCAAGAAGGGGCAGTCACAATGCAGCCGAAATCCTGTCCTGATTAGAGCAATTGGTAGATCTGCTGTGTATTCCAGAAAGGCTTTGTACAAAGGAAAGTACACAGCTGCTAAATCAAAGATTAAGAAGAAAAAGGAGAAAGTTCTCGCTATGATCACAAAATCGATTGGTGGGAACAAGAACGGAGG
This sequence comes from Octodon degus, assembly GCF_000260255.1. Classification (NCBI taxonomy): domain Eukaryota; kingdom Metazoa; phylum Chordata; class Mammalia; order Rodentia; family Octodontidae; genus Octodon; species Octodon degus. The sequence goes on from NW_004524601.1 coordinate 346,052, forward strand.
TAGCAGGATGGTTAAGCTTCAAAAAATGCCTAGATACTAATCTACTGAAGATGTGCCCCAAAAGCTCTTGAGCCACGACAAGAAACCCTTCAGTGAGCATGGGAGGGAACTTCGAGCTAGCATCACTCCTGGCACCATCTTGATCATCCTCACCGGGCATCACAGAGCAAGAGAGTGGTCTTCCTGAAGCAGTTGCCCAGTGGCTTGTTACCTGTGACTGGGCCTCTGAGCCTTAATCGTGTTCCTCTACGAAGAACACACCAGAAATCTGTCATTGCCACCTCTACAAAAATTGACATCAGCAAAGTGAAAATCCCCAAACACCTCACTGATGCTTGCTTCAAGAAGCAGCAGCTGCGGAAGCCCACATACCAGGAGGGCGAGATCTTCGACACTGAGTAAGAGAGATACTAGATTTCAGAGCAGTGCAAGGTGGATCAGAAAGTGGTGGACTCACAGATTTTAGCAAAAATCAAAGCTATTCCTCAGCTCCGGGGCTACCTGCAATCTGTTTTTGCTCTGACAAATGGAATTTATCCTCATAAATTAGTGTTCTAAATTTCTTCCTGGGACCAGGGAGATGACTCATAGAATAAGCACTTCCCTGGCAAGCACAAGGGCCTGAGTTTGATCCACGGTTCTGCCAAAAACAAAAACAAAAAACCAAGATTCTAAATTTCTTCCTAAGAACCTAATTAAATAACTGATACATTTTTTAAAAAATAAAAAATAAATAAAGCCGTGCAAGTCTAAGGTGGAGAACATGGGGAACTCACTTAGGTGGGCATGAGATGGGATAAAACTATGGTCAACCAATAGATCACAAGTACCATTGCTCAAGTAAAATTCATTAAATCCAGGACCAAATGGGAAGTGAGTCACGTAGCAAGCAGGCACAAGTATAGAACAGGAGTTTATCTGGTAGCCGGCCAATAGCAGTTGGATTAGTGACTCTTCCCGGCCTCCTCAAAGTGATGATCAGTCCTGGATGCTCATCTTTAGGGAGGTCAGCGTTTGTTCCATCTTTGGTCTCCAGGTCTGGCCTGCAGTGGGAGCATTCACCTCCCTGGCAGTTGCAAGGTGCCTGTCTTCCATGCTGTCTCCTTGAGGGCTTGGCCCTGTCTGACTGCCAAGAATATTTCTTTCTAATTCAGCTGCCTACAACAATAGGAAAGATGAAAGAAGCTTTCATGGACTCGAAAGACATGGGGAGAATCTGAGGGAGATTGGGGGGATCCTCTGACCTGAGACAAAAAAGCTGAAACTTTTACAGAGTTTTGCTAAGAGTGGAGTTTGGAGGACAGTTACACGTATGGAGCTGGCTGGGGGCTCCCTGCTGCCTGGGAAAGGCATCCAGCAGTGGGGTAGGGAGGAATGGGAAGAGGGCGCTGGCAAGATGAGCTGTGTTTGGCTTAGGCATGTTAGCCAACCGCCATAGCCATTCAATAATTCGTACGAGGGCCAGGACCTGTCAGCCAGGATTCCATTGGCCATTGGCTTTGGGGGGAGTCACCAGAAGGCGCTGGGGAAACCTGTCCCCTGCTGTAAGGTGGCAGCTGCTCCAAGAGCTTTTAACTAGCTGGCAGAGTGATCACTGTTAATGAAACAGATATAAAGCCAAGCTGTCTAAAACCCTAAAAATCTGGGGGCCTGCCCCTTAGCTCAGTTCTTTAAGTGGCTGCTTCAACAAAGCAAAAAAAAAAAAAAAAAAACCCTAAAAATCATTGCTTAGCATTTTATTAGTTTACAGTAAAAGTTTCAAAGTCCAAAATGTATTATTAAAGTATTTTCTTCTCTTGCACATGTAAGTGATGAGAACCAGACAGAGGAAGAAAGAAGAGGCGGTAGATGCTCCCTTAGGCTAAGTGTGTGTCAGTTCCTAAGTGTGGTGCCTTGGAAATAGCTCCTTCCGGCTTCACCCAGAAGTTCTTCCCTTGGCCGCTTAGGTTCAGTCTCCTTATGTGACTGTTCCTGGACACTAAGCCAGGATATGGCTGTTATGCATGCTCTCCTGGATGGGCAGAATCCCAGGGCCTCGTCTGACCCAGAGGTGGGTGTGTGCTTCTCACCTAAGATGACTCCCCATCTTTGGCATTAGAAGATACTTTCTACAAGCTGAAGTTAGTTGTGGGGTAGGAGGAAAAGGTTGAGGCATTTCAAGTTCCTCTCTTTTGGGCTTTACAGGACTCCAAAAAGTATAAAGTGGTAGGGAAAAGCAGAAAAGATTATCTCTTTCTAAGACAAAGATCACATTGGAAATGAAACTGAGGGGCTGGGAAAATAGCTCAGTGGAATAAGTGCTTGACTGGCAAGCACAAGATTCTGAGTTCAATCCTTCATACCACCAAAAAGAAAAAGAAAGAAAAGAAATGAAACTGAGACACAATAGGCTTGATGTTTTCTCCACAATATAGAGGGTCAGGGCCAGTCTGTCCCAGTGAAACATACCCACCAACCCTAAGAATGGCCACCAACCTAGCATCTTTTAGGATGGTGGAAGGGGTCCTGTGGTTGATTAATTGGCTGTCTTCCCCTCCCACTATCTTAGATAAGCCACAGCAGTCAAACAAGGAATGCTAGTAAGTTGAGCAGCTAGTCCAAATGTAACACACACAAAACTGAAATAAAATGTCCCATTGAGGGGGCATGGCCCTAGCTCAGGCCTTTAAGTGGCTGCTTCCACAAAGCTCTCAGCCTCAGGTTGGTGGAGTTCGAACCTCACAACTCTCCCACTGGCCAAAAGTGCCCTGCAGCCATTCAAGGAAAAAAAAAAATGTCCCATTGAAGAAGCATCATCACCATTCCATGTTTTTAACTGAAATTTATTATTTTAACAAAATTACATGAGTCAAAGCATGAGCAATTATAAGCAATGGACAAAGATATAAAAATTTGAAATATAAACACTTTTATTACCCAAGCAACTCACAATCCAGAATCTATGAAACAAAACCAAACTTTCATCTCTATCCAATTATCTTGGTGGAAGACTTCCAAATGATACAGGGAAAAGAAACTCCCAACCTACTGGATGTCTGACACATTGAATTCATGTTCTTGAAAATCAAGGAATCTAGGAACAACAGAGGTTAAGAGTAAGAGTTTATTGAACGGAAGAAAAGCTTCTGTCTAAGGGAGAGAAAAGAAGGCCCAGAAAGTGGATTCCCTGCTGACACCACTTCTCAAGGGTGTTTTACTGAGCAAAGCCATAAGGTGAGGTGGTGTTGTGGTTTGGGTTTCTTGCAAGGGGAACAATATAGTACAGGCCACACTTTATAATGGTATTTTATAAAGTATCACCCAAGAATCACATACAACAAGTGCAGGAAATCTATCCACACACTAAATACGAAAGACCCCAGCTAAGGGCCTGGATCCTGACATCCTGCATGAGTCCAGCTGAAAACCTAGAGCTCATAACAATGCCTCCAACAAGTCCACTGAGGGGGGCTGGAGCTCACAACAAAGTATCCCACAGGTCTGCTTCATGGATCTGTGCTGGACAGACCCACAGGTCAGCGGTGGGAGCTAGGAAGTCTGTGCCAGTGGGATAAAGGATCTATTCCAGCAAGCTGAGGGATCTGAACTGGACCCAGGAAGCAACACTCAAGGTAAGCACCAGAGCTCCCTCAAAGGCACCACAGCCATGATCAGCAACAGTGAGATCCCGAGCCCCTCCAGAGATGAGAAGAGCCAGGTTCCCATCAGGGAAGCCAGTGTGACAAGTTCCTCCACGAGGCTGAGCAGTGCACCATCCTCCCCTCTGGAGCCAGGAAGCGATGCTCAGGATGAGGACTCAGGCTTCTCCAGAGTTCGTCAGGAAAGCCAGCACGACAAGGTCCTCCAGCAGAGCAGCCCAAGAGAACTAGCAGCCTCCAGTAGCTTCTCCAAACAGCATCCATAACAGTTTTTCAGCAGCTTCTCCAGATCTGCCTTTTATGCCTCTGGAAACAACCCTCAGGTGAACCTCTTACACCCAGCACTGTGCTAGTTTAATTCAGCAGGGTGGAATAAGTTGACCACCAGTTAGAAATCCACTACAGGGGGGGTTCAAGGTGGGACAGAACTATATCAATAAGATCACAAGTATAGTAGCTTAGGCAACATTGATCCAACGGGAAGTCATAAGGTGGGTGTGAGGTAGGGCAAAACTATGGTCAGCCAGTAAGATTACAACAAGAATAGTTGCTTAGGTAATATTGATTAAATGGGAATCAAAGTGAGAAGCAAGCTCACACGGGACAGAAGAGGCCTTCTGGAGAGGGTGGGGTTAAGGAAGTTTGGTCCTCCACACCAAGGTGATGCCTCCTGCTGTTTTTCCTAGGGGAGGTCCGTGGGGTAGGCGTAGTCGGTCCTCCTGAAGCCTGGCCCTGGTAAAGGCACCTCCAGCCACAGCTGTCTTTTGTGCTGAGGGACCAGACTTGTCTGACCACCCACAGTATTTCCCAATAACTTAGCTATCAATAGTAGCCCCAGCTCTACATTGGCCAAGCAATGGCCATGACTCATCCACATGGCTGACACTGACAAAGGTTCTACAATCTGAGGTACAGGATCTCAGGATAAATCCTGAGGGCATTTCACTGACCTTCTCAGACCAAAAAGCTACAACTCTTGTTGCATAGGTCCTCCTTTACCTTGGTCTTAACCATCCAGTAGAAAAGTATGAAGACGAAATATAGGAAATAAAGCCATGCTGTTAAGTTGAGCTGTGGGGGACTCAGGTCAATAATTTCTGACATTGCCAGTTAAACAGAAGACCCAATGCTATTATGGGCTACTGGACTCTTTTAGAATATTTTGCTGAGTTTACACATCTATAATATTCAATAACGGAACTTAGAAAAAATGGGGTATGCCTATGAATGTCCATTTTGTATCTGTGTATTCAAAGTGGTTGGGATAGATATATAGTTGCATTCTCTTAATGAATAGAATGATTTGTTCTAATGGTGTTTGTAAATAGGATCACAAGTCCGCATCTTGTACAGCAATTAACCACTAAGAAGAATATATGCAGTGTAATATTTGTTGAAACTGTACTTCCGATTTGATTTGAAACTGTCTCATTGCTGTTTATCAATAAAACTTTGAAAAAAAATAAAGTGAGTAAAACGTCACTTAAAGTATGTATTTCCTGGGGAGAAAATGTGGATCAGGAAGCTTTGAAAAGCTGTAAGAACTTCAGGTTGAAGAATAACATTGAGGGGTGAGAGTAGGCCTAGTATGTGTGAGGCCCTGGCTTTGATCCCCAGCACTGCAAAACAACTTACAACCTCCCCCCACAAAAACTAAAGTTAAATAATTTAGATAACTAAATTAAAAACCTAAATAATGTTAAGGTATAACAGTATCTGTAAAAATTATACCTTTGTTCCAGTCAGTCCTGATTTAATATTATTTTGTTTGATACCTATAAAATCTATATTATTTTGGAAATATTGTGAGATACACATAGTAAAATATAAGTGGGCAAATATACAGTACACAAATACAAAAATATTTTCATCTCAATTCTCTATTTAACTTCCAAAGAATTTACTGGATTCAGGGGGAAATAAAAGATGTTTAAAGCAAAAAAAAAAAAAAAAATAGTAGCCCCAGCTCTGTCCTGTGTCCATGAGCACAGTGACCCTGTAGTCCTGTCTCCAGGGTCCCCCCACCAAGCACGAGACACCAGCTTGCCTGAAACTTCTACACTATGTGCACATTCAGTTTGGTACTGATACCAGAAAGGCTTGCTCAAGACAGCACCATGGCTGGGTGTGGTGGCACACATCTGTAGTCCCAGCGCTCAGGAGGCTGAGGCAGGAAGATCATTGTGAGTGGGCTACAAAGTGAGCTCAAGGACAGCCTGAACTGCATGGTGACACCTTGTTTCAAAAAGACAAACAAAAACAAAAGCAAAAACCAAGAGCCTGGTCTAGGCCAGGCAAGTCGCAGGGCTCCTGGCCAAGAGCTCTGGGAACCCCACTACCCAGGTGCCTGCCTGGCCGCTCTGCAGCACCCAGCTGGACTTCTCTCTTCAGGTTTGGGACGTCTGAGCCATCAGTGAGAATGGCACTAGCTTCATGTTCTTAAATCTGAACCACAAAAAGAAGTCCCGCCCTTGTAACCCCAGCACTCTGGGAGGCTGAGGCAGGAAGACTGCAAGTTTGAGTTCAGCCTGGGGAAATGAATAAGCCCCTCTCTCACAGTTTTTTAAATGTTTATTTATTTGGTACAGGGTCTCGCGACACAGCTCGGACTCAGCCTCCCCAGTGCTGGGATTACAGGAGTGCACACCCAGTTTCGGTGGGCACACCCAGTTTTGGTGGCCGGCATGGCCATGCCTGGGGTTCCAGGGTGTCATGGCTTGTGGTACCAGGGATTAAACCCAGGTCCTTGCACTTGCCAGGCAGGCGCTTAAGCCTCCAAACTCTCTCCCCAGCCCACCTCTCTCAAATTTTAAAAAATAAAGATCTGAGGATGTATCTCAGTGCAAAGGCGAAAGGTTCAATCTAAGTATGAAGAAAAAGGGAGGATGGGGAGGGAGTGAGGGTTGAGAAAAAAAAAAATCTGCCCATTATAAAGGATCTCATTGGGGGCTCACCCATTAGCTCAGTTGTTTAAGTGCCTGCTTAAACGAAGCAGTCAGTCTCTGGGAGCGGTGGTTCGATTCCCAGATACTCAAGGCAACCCAGACCAGTGCTGGAGACACAAAAAAAAAAAAAAAAAAAAAAAAACCTGCTGTGTAGCTGGGGAGATGGCTCAGTAGACTAAGCACTTGCTTGGCAAGCGCAAGGGCCTGAGTTCAATCCCCAGTTCTGCAAAAAACATAATAAATAAAAAGCATCTCATTGTTGTCTGAGTGTGGACAATGCTATAGTGGATTGTTAACTGTTGGTCAACTTGTGACCTCCAGCTGAACTGAACTAGCGTGGCGCTGGTGTGGAAGGCCCACCTGAGGGCTGTTGCCAGCAGCGTGAGAGGCAGAGCTGGAGAGGCTGGTGGGAGGCTGCTAGGGTTGCGGCCTGGAGAAGCTGTTGGCAGCCGCTGGCTCCCTTGGGCTATTCTGCTGGGCGGCCTCGTCATGCTGGCCTTCCTGGGGAACTTAGCTGTTCTTGTGTTGTCACTCAGAATGGCTGCAGTTCATTTTGGGGGAGCTCTGGTCCTCATCTTGAGCATCGCTTCCTGGCTCCAGAGGGGAAGATGGTGTGCTGCTCAGCCTTGTGAAGAAGCTTGTCGCATTAGCTTTCCTGATGGGAGCTCGGCTGTCCTCATTGTTGGAGGAGCTTGAGACCTCACTGTCCCCCAGAGTGCTGTGGTACTTTTCCAGGGAGCTCCGGTTCTTACCGTGAGCACTGCTTCCTGGCTCCAGGGCAGATCCCTCAGCCTGCTGGCACAGCTCATTTATCCCACTGGGATAGACTTCCTAGCTCCCACCACTGGCCTTTGGGCCTGCCCAGTGCACATCCGTGAAGCAGGCCCACATGAGACATTGTCCTGGGCTCTAGGCCTCCAACTGAACTTGTGAGAAGCATGAGCATGTTTTCGGCTGGACTCATGCAGAATATCAGGACCCAGCCTCTCAGCTGGATTCTTTGGTCTTTAGTGTGTGGACAGACTTCTTGCACTCATGTATATAATTCTTTGGGTGATTATAAAATGATATTATAAAAAGTGTTCTGTATTGTATTGTTCCCCTTGCAAAAACCCAAACCACAACAAATGCACTCTGAGCATTTTCCTCCTTTCCTCATTGCTGTGGATGAGGACCCCTGAGGGTCCTGCACACAGAATTCCAGCATGAAGCAACCCAGCTCCAGTGGGGCAATGCCAGACCCTCAGCCCCAGCAGGAGTCTCTCCCCAGAAGTCATCCAGGGGCCCTCAGCAGGCCTGATGCTGGACCCTTTCCCTCATGGCCCCTCTGCAGGACACCGTTCACGATGAAATGGAAGACAAGTGGTCCAAGCGGAAGGCAGAGTGGGAGGAGGGTGAAAAGATAGAGCGAGAGAAGATCCTGCTTCAGCAAAGTGAGTATCTAAGGGCTCCTGGCAATTGGGAAGAGGCCTGGCCTTGACCAGAGCCTTAATGTCACCAGAGTAGAGCTCCACATGCTGGGATGAAAGATGCCTGGGGTTACCCCAAATGGGTGCCAGCTGTGGGCTGGGTCTTTGTGAAACACAGATGCCTGCAGCAGCAAGGGATCTAAGCCTGTTCCTTTCAAAACTTCCTGGTTCTAAGTTTGCCTGCCATGGGCTGGAAAGAGTTACTGAATTAGCATTTGGAATATTTACTGGTGTGTGTTGGGGGTCACACACTGTTTATACTTGGAGCCTCCACACCCCTACGCCCCCCAAAGGGAGCCATGTTGATGCATAGTTTACTGTTTCCCAGCATAATCCAGGGCTTGGATCACCCAAAGGGCCCACAAGTCATGGCCAGCCTCACTGAGCCACAGCATGAGTGGAGGAGGGGCGAGGGCTTCCAGGGTCTGCACAAGCCTGTAAGCAGCTGAGGTGGGCACATGCCCTGCAAACCCATTCCACAGTGATGTGGCCTCAACCCTCTTATGTGCAGTTGATTAACGCCCCTGCTCATTTGACAGCAGGGACACTGGGGAAAGTCTGTCCATGCTCTGCCAGGGACTCAACCCTAGGAGTCCAGGCCAGGGGCGGAAGGCACAGCTGCTCAGCCTTGGTGTCTGGGCTGCAGCTTCCCTCCTGACTTCTAGCTGTGCTCACTCGGTACCTCCTGTTGGCAAAGCCTACGCCAGGATTGACCCTGGTGTTGAGAGGCAGACCCTCGCTGCTCTGCTCACGGCCATGGAGGAATCCCAGCGGCCGCTCCTCCTGTCTGCTCAGCTGGGCTTGCTGAGGTTAGCCAGCCTCCACCCCAGGACCAGTGTTGGAAGAATCAGGGCAGCTGAGAACATCCTTTTAGGAAAAAGAATGTCCAAGGAAGTATAGTCTTTACTTCAGGAGAGGGAATAGATGAATTAATAAGCAACAGTCCAAAAGAGGCTACACAGAGTGAAGGGAAGGGCGGCAGTAAGTCCCCTGGGCGAGGGGCATGAGCACAGTGCCATGCCCACCTGATGAGCTCCTTGGCGTGACTGTCCCCTCCGGGCTGCCAGGACCTGGGGTGACCCAGGTGAGAGTGTCCTTTCCCTTGGATGACTAGGTTCCTCTCCACTTAGGCTTCCCATTTTCACACACAGATACACTTATTTTCTCACCTCACAGAATACAAGATGACAAGGCAGTTTGAATTAGAGTCAGAAGAAGAAAAGAGGAGAATGAGTGAATCCTACAGTGCTACCTTTGAGAGCTTTGTGCGCGAGAAGGAGGTAACCCCACAGGAAGGGCTGCGCATGCCATGCCGGCTGGCCCCAGCTGCCCCATGATGAGGGGACCTTTTGGGGTTGGTGGGCATCGATTCCTTCCCCCTCTTCCTGGAATATACACAAACAGACCAACCATTCTGCTACCCCTGAGTGACCGCAGTGTTGGTAATGAGCAGGATGCGACAGCACCTACAATTCCCTGCTCTTCCGGCACCAGCTCTGAAGGTCCCTCTCACCCCTGCTGTATATGAGCAGGCAATGTTGCAAACTGAACCAATCACATGGCTGGTCACTGGCAGCCCTTAGCAAAGGGGGTGGTGCTGACTGGAAGGTAGGCTGGTAATGGTCAGTGTGTCTTCCTCTGGCCCCAAGGCTTATGTCTGAGACCAGCTTGTAAAGAAAGCAAGTCACACACCTGTCACCAAACGGACACTTACAATGCAGAGGTGCATTAGCAAACAGGCCACACAGTCATACTGCCAGGCCTCTGAGCTCTGGTGCGCCAAGGGGTGACTGGCAATAGATGGGATGGTGCCTCAGAGGCAGGACTCTGCCCCCATTATGATTGGCATCAGCAGCCAGCACTGTTGAGTTGGGGTCTGCTGAAGCCCCCAGGGCACAGGCTGGGGCACTGCTGGATTCTTGTACTCTTCATGAGACATGGAGACTGACTCTACAATATTTTATCTAATCTGAATATTTCATCGATGTGCCCAGCCGTACCCATCGAGCTAATCTAAAAGCCACTAATTTCACCAAAGTCTGTTTCTGGTATGCACTGTTACTACTGCAAGAATAAATTGCAGAATTGAGCTTGCTATGCTGTGGGGTCCAGAGAGCTCAGCGGTATGGTGAGAAGCAGCATCGCTTTTAGGGAAGGCAATAGGATCTGCTACACCCCTTCCTTTCTCCTTCCTGCTCAATGGTGCTGACTGTACGTGGGCTCCCCTTCACAAGGTACAATTTACACTTAGTAAGATGCGCGGACTTCCGAGTGGAGTTTGAGCAGGTTGGCACGGGCATCCCTGTGGAATCAAGCCCGAGGACACTTGGGCTCCTTTCTGTGTCGGCTGCATTCCCCAAACCACCCTCAGATAGTTTCTGCTGCCCTAGCCTAGCTTTGCCAGTCTTTCAACTTCATAGACGTGTGATTGTACTATTATACTCTTTGTGTATAGTTGTTCCCCTCAACCAAACATCTATAAAGTTTATCGACTTTTTTAAATATCTGTAATTTCTTTCTTTGTTACTGCTCAGTAGTATGTCTTTGTAGAAAGGAATTTACCATTTTTCTGGTTTTGGAGATTTTGGTTGCTTCCATCTATTGGCTTTTGCAAATAAAGCTTCTCTAAACATTATTGTAAAGCTTTTTTGTAAAAACATACAACTGCTCTTGGGTCTATACCTAGAAGTGCTATTACTAGACTACAAAGGAACTGTAAGTGTCACTTTTTAAGAAACTGAAGAACTATTTTTCAAAGTGGTTGCATAATTTTACTTGTGCATCTTGAACATGTAATGTCTGGTTGTCCCACGTCCTTCAAAACAGTTACTGTTGCCAGTCTTTTAATTTTGGTCATTCCAGTGGACATGAAGTTTATTTTGTACAGTTGTAGTTTTCACGGTGACTAATTACACTGGATAGTTTCTCATGTGCTTATAAGAACTATTTGTATATCTTTGTGTGAAGTGTCTGTCCAAGTCTTTTGCCATGAGAGAAACTTAAGCTCTGACATGCAAGAGCGCTGTGTACACTTGGGTGCAGGCTCAGGGTCAGACACGCATGTTGCGTGACACACATGTGGCTTGCCTTTGCGTGTTGTTAATGGCACCTTTCTGTGTGCAGATGTTTGATGAATATTTTCTTTTTAGGGTGAAAGCTTTTCGTATTCTCTTTGCCTCTTTCAAGGCAATAGACTTACTCTAGTTTTAGAAGCTTTCCAGTTGTACTTTTCATGGTAATCTAGTTGTACTTTTTGTGCAGTCCTTTTGAATTATTTTCTCTGTGTGGAGAACCAGAGCTCATGGAGCACATTCTCCCCTGAGTGTCCAGTGTTCCGGTACCTTTTTGTTTGTGCGTGTGTCTTTGAGACAAGGTTTCGCTATGCAGTTCAGGCTGTCCTTGAACTCACTTTGTAGCCCAGGCTGTCCTCAAGTTTGCAGCAACCCTCTTGCCTTGGCCTCCAGCTCCTGGGAGTACAGGTGTGTGTCACCATATCCAGCCTGGTATCATTTCTGAAAATGCTTTGCTGTCCCCACTGCGTTGCCTAGGCATCTTTGAAAGTGGGACTGACTCCATTCTGTGTGTTCGGCTGTTTGTCTGTACTTTGTCCAACAACACATTGCCTTAACTAATATAGCTTGAACCCAAGTAGTGAAGATCATCTAACTTTGCTGCTATTCTTCAAGATCATTTTGTCATTTCTTTTTTTTTTTTTTTAATATGGAATGCTTCACGAATGTGCCTGTCATCCTTGCACAGGGGCCAAGAACTGCATAGCGAAACTTTGTCTCAAAAAGACACAGGCACAAACAAAAGGTACCGGAACACTGGACACTCATGGGGAGAATGTGCTCCATGAGCTCTGGTTCTCTGCAGTGTTTCTACACTTTGAATTTTCATATAAATTTTAGAACCAGCTTGTCAATTTTGAAGTACTTTTTCAAGGAAGTGCTGGTAGTGCCAGGCACAGTAGCTCACACCAGTAATCTTAGCACTTGGGAGGCTAAGGTAGGAGGAGCACCATGTGTTTGTGGCCAGCCTGGGCTGAAAATGAGTTCAAGGCCAGCTTGAATTGCAGAGTGAGACCTGTCTCAAAGAAGCAAAACAAACAAAAAACTGGCTTTTTTTTTTTTTTTTTT
>NW_004524601.1:358432-405071 GCF_000260255.1 Octodon degus
ATTTATTTATTTATTTTGGTGGAACAGGGGATTGAACTCAGGCCCTTGAGCTTGCCAGGGAAGCACTTATTCTACTGAGCCATCTCCCCGGCCCTCTTTTATTTATTTATTTGGCATAGGGTCTCGCTACACAGCTCAGACTTGTAGTGATCCTCCTGTCTCAGCCTCCTCAGTGCTGGGATTACAGGCCTGCGCCACCATGCCTGGTTTCAGTGGCTCCCACAGCAGGCCCCCGGTTCCCGGACTGGTACAGCATGCAGTATCAGGGATCAAACCCTTTGCCAGGCAAGCGCTTAGACCACCATGCTGTCTCCCCAGACCAACAAGGATCACATTGAAAGTAAAGATCAATCTTTGCAGAATGAAATTGTTCACAATATTGAATCTGTGCCACGGCTTAAGAAAAGCTTTTGATGAAAATATAGTTTCTTTCTGACTTGTCACTGTAATAAGTTTGAACATGGGATTTTCATTATTTAACTTCAGAATATATCATTTGTTGATAATAAGTGTGTTATAATATCAATGGCTAAGCTCTTGTAAATATATTTGTGGATCTTCTGTTTTCATTTTTTTAATTCTCTGAAAGAAAATCTGGAACCGCCGTGCTGACCTTGTCCAAATAAAAATGTTTTAGGAACTCTTGAAACAACATGAAAAGGACACCGTGCAATTACGAGAGATGAGGAAAACCAAAGAGGTAGGCTTTTCACTCTTCCTATGAAAGGGTATTTCACAAACATCAGTGAAATGATACACTCCCAGAAAAATAGAATCTATGATAATTTTCCCAAAACCAACTTAAAAATTGAAGACCTGAGCTTAAATTTGTCAGACTCACTAAATTGTGTATAAAGCAAAAACAACGCTGCCTTCCTAGAGCCAGCGGGAGCTCTGCCCTGCTGGGGCTATGTGCCATTCGGATGGGGGTAGCTGCTCTGCAGCCACACGTAACCACAGCAGCAGTTTGGTTATAAAACTAGCTTTCCTCTTGAGGTCCACCAGGGCAGAACTCCCATGTCTCCATCTGGGCGAACCACACACAGCAATGTCTCCGCGCGACTCCGCGCTGTCAGCTCCCTAGGGTGAGCTCCAGACCTGGCCACCACTCTTCTTTCTTTCATGCTCTCGCAGCCAACCCCTGGCACCTCCCAGGCTCTGGGGCACACGCCAAGTTCACGCTTTCTCTCCAGCCCTGGGGCTCTCACCCTGGCCCGCCAGTTCTCCTTGAGCCACTGAGCACTCTTGTCCTCGCCAGTCTTGCTTTACTTCCTGTCCAGGCCCATCACAGAGCATCGAGATCATCACACACAGGAAAACCAACTCAGTCCCTCCTCTGCTCATGGAGCCCCGCTGTTCTCAGGTTAACGTGGCCAGGTCCCCTGTGTCCCATTCGGCCCATGGTCCTGCTTGCTGTTGCTATTCCAGTCACAGTAGTGTTCCTGAAGGATTTTCTTTTTTAGACAGAGTCTTACTATGTAGTTTAGGCTAGCCTCGAACTCATGGCTATCCTCCTAACTCAACTTCCAGAGTGCTGGGATTATAGGCTTGCACCACCATGCCAAGCTCTGCTGAAGGATTCTTAAATGTTTGTTTTCTCCTGTCTCCTCCTCCTATTTTTCTCTTTTTTCTTTCTTCCTTCCCTCCTTTCCTCCTCCTCCTCCTCCTTCTTTCACTGAGGATTAAACCCAGAACCTCTTACATACTAGGCAAACACTTTACCACTGGGCTATGTCCCCAACTCTTTTTATTTTGAGGCAGGGTCTCCCAAAGTTGCCCGAGTGAGGCTCAAACTTGCAATTCTCCTGCATGAGCCTCCTGAATAGCAAGAGGAGTAGCGCCTCTGTGCATGGCTTCTGCTCATTCTTCAGTGGCATTTTGTTTGCTTAATTGATTATTTTAGAGCAGTTTGAAATTTACAGAAAAATTAGGGCAGAAAGTATAAACAGTTCCCCCATCACTCCCCACGCTGTCACCTGTCCCTATAGTTTTCCCATTAGTAATAGCTTGCATTAGAATTATATTATATCAAGGGCCAGCAAGATAGCTCAGTGGCATAAGCACCTGCCTAAGCAAGCACAGGGACAGGAGTTTGGTCCCCGGCATCACACACCCCACCAGCCCCACCCCCAGGCACACTGAGCCAGCCACAGAGACTGGGCATCTGGGCATGGCGGTACCTGCCTGTAATCCCAGCACTGGGGAGGCTGAGCACAGGAGGATCACGACAAGTTCGAGCTTTGTAGTGAGACCCTGTACCAAATACATTTAAAAAAGGATTACATTATATGACTCCATAGAGTGACATATTCACATTAGTACAGTTGGCAGCAAATACTGATGCATTATCACTGACTACAGTTTGCACTCATTTTCACAGTTGTGCACTGGGACCATTGGGCTTTGCCTACAGTGCTATCTCACCCACTATTCCGTGTCCCAGGAGAGTCCCACTGCCCTGAAAGTGTTCCATTTACCTCATCCTGCCTCACTTCTCTCCCAAACCCTGAAAACTGCTTTGTATGTGTGCATGTATGTATTTATGCATCAGTCCCGGGAATTCTGCCTTTTCTGGGGTGTCAAATAGTTGGAATCAGTAGTAGGCATTTAGGAAGGATGCTTTAGTGAAGGACAGCCAGTCGACATCCACAGTGCTCTGAAGTGAAAGGCTCTGCAGCGGTGATGGAGCCAGAGGAGAGGCACAGGTGACAGAACAGAGAAGGCAGGGCAGCTGTGCTTGAGGAGGAGCCATAGGAGGCGGCGCTATGCTGGTGCGCAGCGTTGCTGTCCAGGCGTCCCGGAGATGGGAATAAACAGGCTGATCACTGCATAATGTCCTGAAACTTTCTTCTGTGCAGATCATAGAGGAAGAGTTGCATGCACAAGCTCTCATTCTGGAGTCACTCAACACAAACCTCCACCACACCCAGATGGAACTCCAGAAAGAGGTGAGGTGGCTGGGGGCTGCGAGTGTACTTCTGTGCTGTCTCCTCACTGCGCTCACTGGGTGTCTTGGGGGGGGGGGCAGCCACCAAACTGTTTGTCTTTCAGAAAGCTGCAGCAGGAAACCTAGAGAAAATACTGCAGAACAAGCTTGCTGAAGTTGAAGAGAAGTACAAGAGCACCATACAGAATCTCACAGAAGAAAACAACCGCCTAAGGTGCTGGTGCTGCCGCCGGATGGCTGGCTGTCAGGGAGTGGGAGGGCACTTGCCTGAGGAACGGGCTCAGAAGAAAAACCAGGTGCTCTCTGGGGAGTTGGTCACTCGGAGCCAGACATGAGTTTGAGGCTAGGTCGCACCCTTCACTTGGGCTGCAGCTCACAGCGGGAGGGCGGACGGCCTGGGCTCCCTTGCTTGCGCTGCTGTTCTTTTTTTCAAAATGACACCGGAGCCCAGGAGTGGTGGCAGGCGTCTGTAACCTCAGCACTAGGGAGGCAGAGGCAGGAGGATCCCCGCAAGTCACAGGCCGCCGGGCTACATAGTGAGTTTAAGGCCTGCCTGAAATGCAGTGAAACTGTCTGAAAAACAGCCAAAACAACACAGGAAGTTGGTCTGTAGTTCTTGAGATTACTCAATTCTGTGTCTGAGTTTGTTTAGGTCTGTCTTTCCTGAGGGTTTGGCAGTTTTCTTTGTTTTGGGTTTGGTAGTTTTCATGTTAGTGATTTACTCTTAGATGCACCTGCTTCTGGCTGCTATGAGAAATCAACTTCAGATGTACTGCTGCCTGGAGATACATCTGAAATTGTCCAGAAAACTGGGGGCAATACTTTGCTAAAGGAAGCATATTCATTGAATTGACTCAGAGGAAAATTCCTCATGGGCAAGCGTAAAGTCATAGTCACTGTGTAAATCAGCACTGAGTTTCTTCGTAAAACTAAAAGTAGAGATGTCATTTCATTCAGCTACTCCACTCTTTGGAATACTCTCAAAAGAATTAAAGTCAGAATACTGTAGAGACACCTGCATACCCATATTTACTCTGGCTCAGTTTGTGCATTATAAGAATTAATATTGTTAAAATGGCACAATACCAAAAGTGATCCACACAGTCCACTGAAATGCAAGCCCATGGGGCAAGGGAGATGGCTCAGTAGAATAAGCGCTTGCCTGGCAAACACAAGGGCCTGAGTTCAATCTCCAGTACTACAAAAAAAGAAAAAGAACAAAGAACAAAGAAAGAAAGAAAAAAAGAAAGAAAGGAAAATAAATGTAAGCCCCATCAAAATATCAATGACATTCTTCACACACACACACACACACACACACACACACACACACACACACACACACCCCAAAACAGTAAAGAACAAGGCTGGACACAATATCCAATGTCAAATTATAGCTGGGCCTGGTGGCACACACCAGCACTCAGAGGCTGATGCAGGAGGATCACTGTTGAGTTTGAGGCCAGCCTGGGCTGCATAGTGAGACCCTGCCTTAAAAAAAGATGCTACAAAGCCAGCATAACAAAAACTGGATGGTATTGGTACAAAACAGATCCTAGACCAAGGGAGCAAGGTAGACAACACAGCACCACAGCCTTGAAACTACAGCCATCTGTTTTGCTCAAAGGTACCAAAAATATGTGCTGAAAATAGACAGCCTCCTTAATATTTCTGGAAAACTGGATACCCATATATAGAAGATTAAGATTAGATCCCTGTCTCTCACCCTGTACCAAAATCAATTAAAATGGTTAAAGACCTAGACTTGAGACTATGAAACTGCCAAAATGAAATACAGGGACAGCATTCGGGGCATAGACACAGGCAAAGCTTCCTGGTTGCACTGTTTATTGAGGCCCAGTCTGTAGTAAATGCCCGTGATAGCCACAAACGGATGAATGGATAGGGAAAATGTATACATACACAATGGAGTATTATTCAGCCATAAAGAAGAATGAAACTTGGACATTTTGAAGGAATGGATGAACCCACAGCCTTTCATGTTGAGCAAAATAAGCCATCCTCAGACAAATGCTGCATGCTTCCCCTAACATGTGGAATCTAAGAAGGATGAATGAAAGCATAAGAGGGACTGTTAATAGACAAGAGGAAGGTAGGAAGGGAGCAGAGTGAGGGAGTATGGTGGGGAAATTCACCAAAACCCAATATTTTGTAAAATTAATGGCCACTAATAATAAAAGGAAGGGCAGGCCAAATAGCTGAATGGATTAAAGTGCCTGCAAGCAGGCTCAGGGGCCAGAGTTCAATCCCCTGGCCTGTGCCCACCCCACCCTCGGGGCATGCTAAAATGGGGCATAGTGGAGCGCACCTATAATCCCAGCTCCTGGGAGGCTGTAACCAGGCAGATCACTACGAGTCTGATCTAGTAGTGAGACCCTGAACACCCTGGAGGCCCTCCCCTAAAATACAAAAATAAATAAATTATATATATATATGCATATACATATAAAGGAAAATTATAAGAACAATCATATTAAATGCAAAAGAAAAGAATAAAATGATGTCATTTGCAAAACATGGATGGAGGGCCAGGGAGATAGCTTAGTGGGGCCTGGGAGATGGCTCAGTAAAACAAGGGCTTGCCTGGCAAGCGCAAGAGCCTGGGTTCAATCCCCGGTTCCACCAGAAAAAAAAAGAACTATATTAGAGTGGCTTCGTTTGCCGTCACCATCCTCCAACTGGTGGGAACATCTTCCTGCTCTCGTCTGCCTCAGGCCCACAGTCTTTTAGAGACCAAATACCATGCCTTCAATTAAGTTGTAGAGTTCTGATGGAGATATTTGAAGTTGATGTTGAAATTGCCAAAGAGTCTGTGACAATCAAGACCATGTTGGAAGAGCTGGGGATGGATGATGAAGGAGATGATGACCCAGTTCCTCTACCAAACGTTAATGCAGCAGTATTAAAAAGGTCATTCAGTGGTGTGCCCACCACAAGGAGGACCCTCTTCCTCCTGAGGATGATGAGAACAAGAAAAGAGAACAGATGACATCTCTGTTTGGGACCAAGAATTCCTGCAAGTTGACCAAGGAACCCTTTTTGAACTTATCCTGACAGCAACTACCTAGACATCAAAGGCTTGCTTGATGTTACATGCAAGACTGTTGCCAATATGATCAAGGGGAAAACTCTTGAGGAGATTCTCAAGACTTTTAATATCAAAAATGGCTTTACTGAAGAGGAGGAAGCCCAGGTATGCAAGGAGAACCAGTGGTGTGACACAGAGTGTTTTCCATTACATTTTCGAGAAGGGTGACCAGCAGTGGGGAAGGAAACGAGGTGCAAGGGGACGCACAGATGAGGGAGCTGCAGGGGTGGCGAGAACCGAAACACATCACATACGTGTCCTAATCTACGAAGAAAAATCCATTCTCTGTGTAACTAACATTCACTAATGCAGACGCTTGCTTTCTAAAAAGAAAGTTCCTCAGATGGGAGTTTGGTCATCCAACTGCTGATACCATGAAATTTGAAACCCTTGCAAGAAATAAATGAGCATGACACTCTCAGGAAGGAAGGGGGAGAGAGTGAGGGTGGGCGGGCAGGCACACTTCCCCTCCCCGCGCCCCTTTCCTGGGTCTGCGTGATGCATCTTTCTGCTCTGTTCGCAGGCAAAAGGTAACTGCCCAGAATGAAGAGATTTATGAAAGACAGCCTGAGAAGTTCACCTCCATTACGCTTTGTGAGTGTGACTTGGGCCTGTTAGAAGACAGCAGCAAGCAAAGAGAATCATAAACAAAAGTTTGTTCTCCACACCTCAGAGGGTGGGGAGCCAGCCCTGCAGGCCGGCAACAACCTGGGACACTTTCTGGAGAAAAGCTCACAATTATGGAGTTCTTGGGTGGCTCAGTTTTTGTCATAGTTGGCTTTCTTCCAAGAAGTTGTGAATATTAGAATACTCAGTTGCATGCCTTCTGTTGACTCTTGGGGAACAGATGTTCTCTGTGCTAGAAGCTCTCTTGTGTGGGTACTATTTTTCTTCCAGTTTCGCATATTTGATGAAAAAGGAACTATAGTCATTTGAAAGGCTTCTTCCTCCTTAAGGCTGACCTTGTCTCAGGTTATAAATTTTGTCCTCCTGGGCATTTAGCTAACAAGACAGATAATAGGTTAATTTTATCCTGGAGCTCTTCCTGCACACCTGTGCTGTCCTTAGATGCTGCCCTGTAAGCCATCGTCAGAACCCCAGAGCCCACAGCGAGGGAAAACAGTCACCTGACCCAATGTGCTGGGGCCACCAAGGCAGCCTGGAGGGGGGGAGAAAGGTCTGGAGGAGGGTCCCAGACCAGTCGCCCCTTGTCTGCATGGGGCCACTGTTGCCAGCATTCTGATTTTTTAGAAGAAGATATTCTTGTTTTAATATATCTTTGCACTTTTTGAGTGTTCACAACAAATGCTAAAAACATAACGGTGGAAGTCAGTGTTGGGTGGCTAACGTAGAATAGGTTGGGGACCTGAATGTTTTCCATTTGTGAAATGCACTGGAAAAGAAAATCAGACAGAAGAATCTCTGAGAAACAGGAAAATGCAGTTTTATTCTATTTGTCTGAAAAGCTCTTAGCAGAAGCCTGTGGGAGGCTCGGATAGAAAGCAAACAAAAGTTCACCCAGGAGCAGCAAAACCAGCCCTGCAGCTGCAGAGCAGCAGGCTGAGACAGTGTTATCTAGGAAACAGCTTGGGATTTTAAAGCTTTTATGAAAAGAATCAATGCCTTTGAGCTCCACACTTCCAAATTACATAACAGCAGTGTAGTGGGGTTCACTTGGCATGCGGGAGGCTCTGGTTCAACGCCCAGCAAAGCAGAGAAAAAGTAGTGTTCTGGAGGAGTTGGCGTGCTGTCTGAGTCTTCACCTCATCAAAGCTCGAGACTGCCATCCTCCTCTCGCACATCAGTGACAGCGCACACAGCACGGACTTGGTCCTCAGTGGAGCCTAGTGTTCGGCAGCTAGTCCATGGCGTCAGTCAGTGGGGAAGAACAGCTTTTTCCTTAGTGAGAAGATAGGCTGGGGCATCTGTTTTCCCATGTTCCTCTGGTCAATCTTTCTGCCCACATTGAAGTTCACTTCCGTCAGGATGGTGAGAATGTCATCACCGCTGCAAAACAGAGTGTAACCCTGTGACCGTCCAGGCGAGGAGAACTGCCCAGCTCCATCCTCTGCCGCGTGCGCCCCACAGAGCCCCTGGCACTTAAAGCCATGGTGGCCCAACCAAGGCCAACTTGCCTTTGGTTTGCTCAGGACCTCTCCTGGCCATCAGAGGCCACAGTGCTGGTGTCAGATCTGGTTTGCCCCTTCCCAGCCTGTGGCCTCCCTCTTCCCCATCTGCCATGTCCTCAGCCCCCTCCAGCACCTCTCGCCCCCGACACCCTCTGCGTGAAATAGACACTGCTCTGCACGTGTGTGCAGCGCAAACTCCAAGCAGTGAAGGCCACGTATATCCTGCAGCCACCTCCACCCCTCAGCGACGCCCCTCAGGCAGCTTTGCCAGGAATCACATCCTCTGTACAAGCTAACCCAGGACCTATGCCTGGGTTACAAGGTGCAAACATCACGATCCTGTTGTGGTTCACTTTGTATAAGCTGTGGAAATTCCCCCTGTTCACACACCCAGGACATAAGAAGAAATCTAGCTAGCCACAAGGGACCTGCCAGGAGGACTCCTGCCACTTATCTGCTGGCTGCATGTGCCAGCGGGTGGGCTGTGACATTTAAGCCGTAATTTAACGATGGAAGCCCATGGTCAGTAAATGAGGGCAGGACATTTCCCATGCTCTGTGTCTTCAAAGCAGGTCCACGTAGGGAGGTGTGCCAGGTTCTTACTCTTTGCTACAAGGCACCAAGAGAGTTTGAAGTTGGCAGGCTACAGGGCAACTGACAGAGTGCAGTACACTAAAGCATTCACTCGGGCTCCTGCCTTCCCAGAGATCAGCGCCTTCCCTGGAGGCCGCAAGCCAGGCTCCTGCGGGCACATCCTGCCCAGCTCTGAGAGGCCCTGCTGTCCTCAGAGGCTATGTATGGGAAGTCCCTCAGGCTTGTCTGCTTTCCATCTGTGCCTAAACCCACTAACACTCACCATGCCCCCCACCTCACCCCAACCTGGGAAGTGCCGCTGTGTGGGCCACAACTGGACACCGAGATAAGTGGCAGCCATGGCCCGTGGCCAGCTCTGATCAATAAACCACCTCAGCCCAAGAGCCCTTTCCAGGGCGCTCTGAATGGAAGCGTTGGAGAGGGGATGGGACCGGACCAGAGGAGAGGTGGGAGGCTGCACTCACTGAGGGCACCTCCTTCGCAGGCTCTCACACAGAGTCTGGATATACCAGCTTCCCTTGCTGGAGTCTCGGTAGGAAACATAGCTGTCCACAGTGGCCATCCCCAGCAGGAAGTCACCCTCATCCGGGATGGTTGCTGCTGCACAAGAAACATCCTCTTCTAGATAGGATTTGCTCTCATCTGAGTCAGTCTCCACAGGTATAGCTTTCTGGTAGTTCTCCCCTTGACAAGCCTGAATGAAAAACACTTTAGGTTTTCCAGCAAGGGAAGGGCACTTGGAACCAGTGAAGTAAGAGGTCAGCTCAGAGATGGGCACCTCCTGCCCATCTGTGCCATAGATGACGCCCCTGCCCCCATGGGAAAGGACACAGCAGATGAAGCAGTCCCTCTTGCTGTGGTCTGCACGTTGGTAGTACTGCAGCTTGTTGCAGATCTCCTGTGCTGTGAGATTCCAGTAAGGCACCGTCTCGAAATGAAGGTCCGTGAAAGTTCCATCCAAAGTCTCTGAAAAGTGAAGGAGATCAGGAAAGAGCATCCCAACCCCACAGTGGAAAGCTGGAGAAAACAAGACTACACAGGTGGGGGAGCAGGTGCGCCAGAGCTGCAAGGGTGACGTGCTCTATTTTAGAAGCTGGCTCTACATGCATCTGTATTTATTGTCACCAGCTGAAACATTCTCAAGCTGTGATTCAAATGGAAAGGACAGCGGGCTCTTGCTGGCCTGCTGCCTTGTCCCAACTTCCTACAAGACACGTAAGCTATCATTTAGCTTCACGATCCAGCAAATGCAAGAGATGATTATTTCTTACATAACTGAAAGGAACAAATATAATTTTGAATACAATATCTATATTTATGCTGAAACTTCCCCAATTGTATTTATCAAAATAAAAGATAATAAAAATGAATGAAAGAGTTACTAGAAAAACTATCCTCTCTCTACCTCTCTTATTCAGCACATCCTATAAAAACAACCACTCTTGGCTTAATGGCTTTCTTCTTGGCCTTCATTTTGTAGCAAATCTGGGTACACGGTTACTTACTCATCTATAAGTTCAGCTAGAGTAGTTAGGGGATTAGTGTTTACCACTTTTGCACCATTATTTACAATTGTAAGTTGAATCCAGGATAATATATTACTAGACCTATGTTAGCAATGTGTCCTTTGTGTTTCCTTTCTTACTGAACTCAAACTGCCCTTTAACTCTGCTTTACTTACCTGCTTTCTCTCCAGATGCACGAGTCAACCTGGTCCACGTCTCTACTCTTTCAGGCTGCTTGTCTGACTCATTTTTACTTTGAAATGCAAAGAACCCTTGTGGGTTTAGAAGAACTCTAGGGACACTAATGCTGTGCTGCAGTTCTGGGGACAGTTCTAGGGCATGGGATGAAGCAAGGGCTCCACTATGTGCCCAGCAGCTCAGCCGGTGTCAGGCGGAGCAGACTCTCGTCATGGGCCCAAAGTGAGAAGAGCAGCCTCCAGAAATCAAATCAATTTCCTGGAAATTTCAAACTATTAAATGAATAGGGATAAAAGGCCTGAAAACACTTTTTTCAACACCAAGTGCATGGTAACAAGTTCTGCGTCAAAGGCCTTAAATTCTGTGGCTAAAATCTTAGGCTGGATTTGCTTAAATAAATCAGAGGCCAGGGATATAGCTCAGCAGCAAAAGCACCTGCTTGGCAATACAAAGTCCTGAGTTTGATCCCCAGTACCAAAACTAAATAAATAAAGATAAACAGATCAAGTGGTGCAGGGAGCATCACAGTGGCCTGATGGTTATAATTGGTTTTTGTTTATTTTTAATATTTTTTTTATTTTTTATTTTTTGGTGGAAACAGGAATTGAACTCAGACCCTTGCACTTGCCAGGGAAGCACTTATTCCACTGAGCCATCTTCCTGGCCCCTTGTTGATTCTTAAACATCATTCTTTTTATTTTTCCTTTGTTTTTGTTTTCTTTTAAGGAAGGGTCTACAGGGTGTTCAGGGTCTCACTACTGGGTTGGACTCATAGTGATCTGCCTGTTTACAGCTTCCCATGAGCTGGGATTACAGGCATGGACGCCACCACGCCCAGTCTCAATTGCCAACCCAGCACGCCCCAGGGGCGGGGCTGGCACGGCAGGCCCGGGGATCGAACCCCCAGGCCCTGTGCCTGCTCTCAGGCACTTTAATCTGCTCAGCTGTTTGGCCAGCCTTCATTCAATTCTTTAAATACCGTTTGCAGAAGTTCTTTGACCAAATCAAAATTGTTAACCCTCAAAGGCTAGGCTGGATGATTTCTGTTATTACTGAGTTGCAGTCGTTTTTATATTCCCATACCAAAATTATTTTTTCATTTAATCTGTAATTTTCAGTCTTAGTTTAAGTAGGCTGAATAAAAGAATTTCTGGAGGCCAGAGTATAGCTCAGTGGCATAGCACCTTCCTGGCAAGCACGAAGTTGTGAGTTCAATTTCTTGTACCAAAAAAAAAAAAAAATTCTGGATAGTTGGACATTTGAAATGCTATTTTTGTTAAGAGCTCACAACCTGTTTGACACAGTATCACAACTTCCCAAAAGCCACCTGCCACCCTGCCACGCCAGTCACGTGGCACCCAGCCTGACAGCAAGGTTCGCCTCTCCATGTGCTCTGCGGGGCACTGTGTCTGTAGTTGATTAAAATTAAAGCTTACTGCTGCTCTTCATTATAAGCCTTTTAGTAAGTTTTGGCATTTTATTACCACATTGTTTTGAATAAAAATTAACTTGAAACAAAAGCAGAACACTAACATTCGTAAGAATGCTCTGCACCTCAAGGAAATATGTTCCAATCTATTTTCTTAAAACATGTACCCTTTTGATACAGCTTTTTTTCTCCCCCTTTTGATAAAATAGTTGTAAGAAAAAGCTCACTTCTCTTGGCTCTACCATACCTGCATCGACCTCTGTTCCTTTCCTGTCCTTTAGCTTGTCAAATTTGGGTATATTCTTTCGTGCTTCACTAAAATCATAATTATTGAAGATCAGACAGTACCCCCGAGGCTTGCTTTTCATTTGGTAAGCTTTGTCTGATGTCTGCAAAACAAAAAACCCAAGTCAGGAGCTTACTGGGCAGGTGCAGCCCAGAGGTGTGCTCAGAAACCTCCCTGGAAGGGGCTGGGCTTGGCCTGAACTACAGAGAGAGGTGTTGGCCCAGGGCCGGCCGGCGCGCCCCTCTCAGCATGTCAGCAGTGTGTCGTCATCACACCCAGGCCGGGTCCCTCACTTGCATTGGAGCTTGGAGGCAGATGAGGGCTCAGGCATAGTCTCAGGCCCACGGCGGGGCCACGGGATGAGACTGCAGGACCCGATGGGAGGTGTCCTGCTGGTTGTCCTAGGGCTGCTACACTGCAGGGATCTCAGCACTTGGCTGAAGTCTGTGCAGCCTGTGAGGGGGAGAAAGACTCTCGGGCAGACACCAGGTTCCTGGCTCTGGGTCTTCCTGGCCTGAAGACTCTGGACAGCTGACCTAATCTTCATATCTCAGTAGGCTTAGCACCAAGTACTCCATGAAATGCTGAGAGAGTATCTACTCTTTACTGCTACTCAAAAGTGTATTTACCAGGTTACTGTAAAATAGGGTGGTCCAGACACTGAGACTAGTTCTAGGCCATGTGTGGTGGCACATGCCTATTATCCCAGCCTGCAGGAGGCTGAGGCAGGAGGATCACTTCAGAAAGTGAGTTCAAGGCCAACCTGAACTGCATAGTGAAATCCCGTCTCAAAAAAAAAAGACTCGCCTTTCACTGGTGGGAGGGGCAGCGCTAACAGGGCAGCAGTATGTGGCCTCAGAGTGCTGTATCACTCCGTTAGCCCTGAACTTGAGAAGGGAAGTCCTGGCGATTTCTCAGGCCCCCACAGCAATAAATGCCCTCTCGAGCCGCATTCAGGGGTCCCCTGGATCTTGCACTCCCTGACTCCACATCAAGCAGAAGGCTTTGCTAACCCTGAGGTCCTCCCTGTCTGTGGCTTCAAAAAAAAATGTAACACACAGAAGCCTGAAGAGTCACCTTTTTAACTTGCCCTTTTGTAGATTTTTTTCTACGGTTCTAAAAATTTCTAGTAAATTTCTGCCCTTTATGGGCTTCTCTAGAAGCTAAACGAAGAAAAATCTAACACAAGAAGCAGAGTCTGCACTGCGCAAGGCAGCAGGCCTGGGAGCGCTCGTACCTGTGACTGGCCATCCTGCCCTTCTGGAAAGCCTGTCGTGTCCTGCATCTCAAGGGGCGACTCCTCTACAAGCAAGAAGAGAGCGACAGTGAAGCCCCGAGTAGCGCAAGTACTGTGGCCAGGAAGTGTGGCACCCACCACCGGAGTTCCCAGCCTTTGGGCCGGCTCCCTCCAGCCCACTGATGCCAGCAGGTGGCTCCACTCAGGACTTCCTGGAGACCAAGGCACAAACTATGTCAACACTGTCAGGAAAACCAGGGCGAAAAGGGGCATAATTTTATATTCTTCCAGGTCACCAAGTCGAGACTATTGACATTGTGTGAGATACTCATTAGTACAGAATGAATGACTGCTTCAGAAGCGCCAAAAGTGCCCTTCAAGTCTCGCTCCAGCAGGCACATGGTGAAGAAGAGCTGGCTGCAGGGACATCACTAAGGGCTGATCTTTGTTGATCCGGAGGAATCACACACATGAGGAGCCAGGTGGAAACATGGCACACACTGACAACAGTAATATTTACGAGGTGATGACATTACTAGAATTCTAAATTTTCCTTTGAATTTGTAGTTATTCTCATGTGTATAATTTTATAATCAAAATAAGATGTAATTAATCAAAGGTTTGCAGACCTCCTTCCATGTGAGGGACAGGGACAGGGACAGGGACTGGCCAGCTCCTCTCTGGAATAAGAGGAGTCCGTCGCTTGGTTACAGCATCCAAGGGCTGGGGCAGGCAGGGCCTGGACTTGGCAGGGAGAGTGGGACGGCTCATACTTGGCCAAGCAGCTCTGGCAGCGAGAAGAGAAAATGATTTCTTTCTTTTTTAAGGAGAATAAATAATAAAAATGAAAAATAAGGGGCCGGGGAGATGGCTCGGTGGAATAAGCGCTTCCCTGGTAAGCGCAAGGGCCTGAGTTCAATCCCCGGTTCCACAAAAAAAAAAAAAAAGAACGAAAAATAATACATAATTTCACTAATTAAAATAATAGAATTCAACAATGGTTGTTATATTTCATTCTCTATTGGCGGGAACTGGGTATTGAGCTCAGTCCCTTGCGTTTGCCAGGGAAGCGCTTATTCTACTGAGCCATCTCCCCGACCCCTATAGTTCATAATACTGTCTTCAGATTAGTTGTTTAGGTTACCAGATATGAGCATGCAAAATTGGTTTTAAAAGTTATAAGAAAAAGGAAAATAAAAAAATTAAGTACTAGCTGCTCTTTTCAAAAGACCAGCAGAAATCAGCAGTACAATTACCCAAGCTATCCTGTGTAGATACACAGTTATAGATTCATCTCTTCCTTTCTTTTTACCCTTTTCCTCATCCCAGTTGTTCCTTCCCTTTGGACAGATTCTTTCCCTGAGAGAAAGTGACTTAATCATGGAAGTTCTGAAAAATTATTTGAATGCAAAAGCACAAGTCCAAGGAGCGGAAGAAGCTGCGAGAGGGGGACTGGACAGGCCAGCTCTGCACTCCTCTCGGGGGCGCCTGCCCAGGGTAGGGGCTTGGCTCAGCTGCCTTGCTCCCCGTCTGGAGGAGGAGGACCACAAGTCACCAGCGACTCTGGTCCTGCAATGGGCCACAGCCGGGAATCAGGAGGGGCTGGGAGGGAAGCAGGGTGAGGGAGACTGCATCCTGGGAAGCCAGCATTACCCTTTAAAAACTCATCTGGATTTTGTCCAAGCCTCATTCTTCTCTCTGAATTAAAAAGAGAAAAACAGCCCAGCACATGAGAACAGCAAGCCCCTTCCACGGCTCCAGCCGCCCCTCTGCCACACTTCCCACCTCCATGTAGCTTCTCGTACTCCCTGATCTTCGTCAGCAGGCTCCTGTTGACCTGTCCACAGATCTCTTTCAGGACGTCCAAGTGGTCCTTCCCAAGGATGGTCCTCTTCTCCATCTCTATGAAGATATCCAGCAAGCTCTGGGGAGGAGAAGCAGTGGGAAGCCTGGGCCGGGCCACATCTACTCTTCCTCCCCAAAACTGCTCTTCCCAAGAGACTGCGGCCCATCCCCTTCTTGAGGCCACGCCAGCTGTCACCGAGCCAGCCCCCATGTTATAGACAGCTACATTAGGTAGAGATATTGTGGGTGGCCAGACAGGGCTGGACCCGAGAGGTCAGTGCAGCATTTGATGAAGGCTAGGCTTCAAGAAAAGAGGACGACTATAGCACAGGCCTCCCCCAGAACAGCAGGGATTGATCTTCCACATAGGGAATAATCATCTCACGATGGAGGACCAAACCTCCTGGCCCAGCCCTCCCAACAAAGTCCTCGGTGCCCCACATGCACAGGCTACTTGACTTGCTTCCTCACTTAACATTAACGTAGAGGCCCTACTTGTTGTACCCTTGTTGGATGACCGTGGTTTTGTCGCACCTCCCAGCCATCCTATGATTCGCCACTGGCTCAGCATTACCCAAGCGTGATCTTACTGATTGGTAATAGTTTTGTCCACCTTAAGGCCTCTGCACCTCGTGGCTTTGCTCAATAAACACACTTGAGAATCAGGTTGGTAGGTAACCCACGTTCCAGGCTCTTTTCTGTCCTTAGACAGAAGCTTGCTTTCTCTCAACAAATACTTCCCACTCTTACCCTCCATTGTTCCTAGAATTCATTCCTCAATTTTAGAGAACACGAACTCAGCATTTCAGACACCTAGCAGGGTGGGGGGTTCAGCCCTGTATCACCCATTCTCAGCACTGTCTATAGGCGCGCCGCACAAGAACTGACCCAAGAGCGCAGCTGAGTCACCACTCTGTGGAGACTGCCCTACGCCCCGGCACAATCTGACCCCAACCCACCTCCAGACCTGAATGCACTCACACACGCAACCCGTGGACACTCACACACAGAAACACTGACACAGAGACACACACTGGAGCAGATACCTGTTGGGCCCCACAGTTTATAAATTGACATAGAACCTGCTGGAGGGCTTCCTTTCCTGAAAGTTGGGCTGACTCTGGGATGTGGAAATCCCTCTCCCTCCTGTCAATGAGGCTCACAGAGCAGGACGAAGTCTGCCAGGACAGTACACAGAAACCAGCACCCAGGTATAGGGCGAATCTCAACTTGCTTCCTCTCCAACTTGCTGAAACTCCCCCTGCAACCTCTGCTTCCCCAGTGTTCCAGGAAAAGGACTACCTTCCCCCTGCACGGGACAAGGGTGGTGGCTGGCAGGGACTCTGTGTCCTTGTTCCCAAAGAACACTGATGGTTCCAGAGACTATTTTTTTTTCCAAATCAATCATTATATTTTATTTTTTTTTCAAAGTTTTATTGACAAACAGATAGCAATGAGACAGTTTCAAATCATATTGGAAGGA
Organism: Octodon degus; assembly: GCF_000260255.1. Classification (NCBI taxonomy): domain Eukaryota; kingdom Metazoa; phylum Chordata; class Mammalia; order Rodentia; family Octodontidae; genus Octodon; species Octodon degus. The sequence goes on from NW_004524601.1 coordinate 375,195, forward strand.
CAGTTTCAACAAATAAAACACTGCATATATTCTTCTTAGTGGTTAATTGCTGTACAAGATGCAGACTTGTGATCCTATTTACAAACACCATTAGAACAAATCATTCTATTCATTAAGAGAATGCAACTATATATCTATCCCAACCTCTTTGAATACACAGATACAAAATGGACATTCATCGGTGTACCCCATTTTTTCTAAGTTCCGTTATTGAATATTATAGGTGTGTAAACTCAGCAAAATATTCTAAAAGAGTCCAGTAGCCTATAATAGCATTGGGTCTTATATTTAACTGGCAATGTCAGAAATTATTGACCTGAGTCCCCCACAGCTCAACTTAACAGCATGGCTTTATTTCTTATATTTCGACTTCATACTTTTCTACTGGATGGTTAAGACCAAGGTAAAGCAGGACCTATGCAACAAGAGTTGTAGCTTTTTGGTCTGAGAAGGTCAGTGAAATGCCCTCAGGATTTGTCCTGAGATCCTGTACCTCAGATTGTAGAACCTTCATCAGTGCAGCCATGTGGATGAGTCACGGCCATTGCTTGGCCAATGTGCTCTCTGTGAAAGCCTGAGAGAGTGTCTTCTCCTCATGTGACTCTCCTTAGGCACACTCTACGTCATCAATCACTTTCCTCTTTGGCCCCATAACCAGAGACTATTTTCTTGCAGTTCTTGTCTCTCACTTTCTTTCCCACCATGTGCTGTAACTCTGGGTAGATCGGGGGCTCCCTGCAGGGCTCCCTGACAATGGGCACTGTGGACTGGGTCTCTGGTAGACACGCACACCATGCACACAGCATATCTGTGCCTATGCACAAGACAGCACAACACCATAGCGGAGACAAACCACACAATACGACACAAAGACACACACACACACACACACACACACACACACACATTGGGCTGTCGCAGGCACTTTGGTGAGAAAGCACCCTTGCTGCCCAAGTCCCACAGGAGCCACTGTCACCTGCTCCTGCTGCTGTTCACTCCACCCTTCATGAGGGCCTGGGCCTGCAGCTCTGCCCCTCCATGGACTGATCTCAAGCGATGTAGGGCCTTACCATGCTGTCTTCCAGCTTAGACTTGGAGATCTTCTTTTTTAACAGAAATTTAAAATCCCCCAACTCAGTCTTGGTTACATCTTCTGCAATCCGAAGGAGCAGGACCCTGTGTGGAGAAGGACTCTGGTAAGCTTATTGTCTCCCATCCCCCATCCACCAAGCACAGTGGCACTGTCCCGGGGCCTCCCTTCCCTGCAGAGCCAATTATAGAGCAGTCATAGGCTCAGGAACCTGGAAAGAGGCTGTCAGGGTGACACCAATGTCCACAGCCCAATTGACCCACCCTGAATTTAAATTCCACACCATCTGTCAGTTATTTTCAGTTAAATGAATCTTACTTTTCCTCTATTTTTTATTATAAAATCAAGATTTATAGTAATAGAAAAAAAAACTTTGACTTTGGGAATTATGCTCTCCACAGTGCAAGCTAGGTCATCGGCCCCCTAACACCACTCAGTGAGCCCCGAGCTGTCACCCCCAGGAAGGCTGGGCGTGGGCTCAGGGCCACAGACAGCGAACACCAGTGCCACAGCTGCAGACTCCGGCACCAAATCCAGAGGCTCCTGGCACACTGGCTGCCCTTTCCGCCCTCTGCCTCAGTGTCCCTGGGCCACCCCTCACTGTGCCTTCTTAGCTGTCTGTTTCCTACAGCTGTCCAGGCTCCAATAGCCAGCCCAGGTCTGCCCTCCCTTTGTGAGCCCTGAGGGCTGTGACACAGGAGTCGGAGCACAGAGGACCCGTGCCGGGTGCCAGACTTCGGTCCTGCCATCTCTGCACTATGTCCCCTTAGACAGACTCTACTTTGCCTCATCTGGTAACAGATAATTTCATAGCTACATCAGAAGAGGCAGGAGCTGCACGCGCCACAGAGACACTTCTGTGACAGACAGCTGCATTCTGAGAATGTGTCGCTCAGGCACTTCTTCCTTTTGCAGACAGAACGTGTTCTCACACAATAACCAAGACTGCCACAGTGCCACAGGCAGTGCGGGCTGTGACCACACCCTGAAGACCGCACCGGGCCGAGCTCACGTAGACGAAGTGTTCAATGAGCCATAGGCTTCGTTACTTCCCGACCTGCGCCTGCATGTGGAGGCTCTTGGAATGTGCTCACTGAATAGGTGAGCAAAGTGAAGGTTCACAGGTCAGCAAACCTTTACTGCTGTGGTACAAAGGAAAATAACTTTGATACAAAAACATGCTTAATTTAATACTGAATTTAAAAACTAAAATTCTGACCAACCATGGTGGCACAGCCTTGTAGTCACAATTGCCAAGAGGCTGAGGCAGGAAAGTCCTCATGAGGTGAAGGCTAGCATGGGCTACGTAGTAAGTTCAAGGTCAGCCTAAACTACAAAGCAAGACCTTCTCTCAAGAAAAAATTCTGAAAGTAAAAATAGAAACAGAAGGTACTCAGTATACTCCTCCGCCTTATCTTCCTCCTCAAAAAATGTCTATCATAGAATATTTCTCTAAAACTTTCTCAATTTGGCACAAAATTAAATCCAACCAAATGCTACTAAGTGGACACACTAGCATGTTCTTGTCACCTGACTAATATTCCACCACAGTGAACAAGCAGTAGATGTGACTGTGCTGACACTTTTAAATTTTTTGTTTTTGTTAGCTCATGTTTGCCATGCATGTGCCTTCCCCATGGAGAGCTGGTGCGTGAACGTGACAGCTTCATTCACGTCCTCTCTTCCCTCCCCTTCCTCTCTCTTTTGGTCCATTTATCATTTATAAAAGATTGTGTCTGTTTCCTATTATGTGTCCTTTATTTTGCTCTTTAGTTTATGTATGCGTTGGGTTTCTCATCTGAGAGACACCAGGCAATACTTAAGCTTGTGTGGCTGATGTATCACAACATGGTGATCCCGGGGTGCACCAATTTTCCTGCACACGCCTCGAGCTCGCCCTGCACGCAGGGATGAACGCGCCCCAAGCTGCTCCTGTTGTGCATGGATACCACACTCTCTGTCCAGCACCTTGCATGGACATGTGGGCCACTGCCAGGATTTAGCTTGGATGGGCTGCACTGCGGCAAACATGGCTTGCCCGAGTCACTGGGATGGGATTCCTTTCACTCTTTTGGGAAGATGCCTCTGAGGGGAGCAGCTGGGCCAGGTGGGGCGCCCAGCTGTAGTCTCCTGATCCTCATGCTAGTCTTCAGGGCCACGGTACTAGCTTACATTCCCGCTGACAGTGTAGAAGGGACTCTTTCTCCCCACAGCTGACCCATGCTGACTCTTTTGTCTCCTGCCCTGCTCGGGCCGGCCCAGCTTCCAAGGTATGTGACTAGGCACAGTAGCCTGCTCAGCCTAGCTCACATGCAGGGTGGACGCTGGCCAAGAGGGAGGTGTAGATGACAGTCCCCGCCCCAGGCTCTCCTAGCTCTGGTGCTACTGTTTTCAGAATGAATGGTGTCTTAATGAGTAATCACCTCATAAAGACTTCACACTTCCAGGAAACCAAGGCCCAAAGCTCTCCAGAGTCTGGCTACTGGGGTCCTCGCTCCTACAAGGAGTCAAACCTGCCCCCAACCTGCAGTCCTGATATATTAGCGAGAAGAGTTTCTGCGGATAAAATTTCATCTTGTCACACTGGATTAGGGTGAGTCCCAAGCCAGCACCTGGGCCTCACAGGAAGAGGGGATTCAGTCAGACGCAGGAGCAGGCTGGGGCTGGAGGATGGGTCCAGAGCACCAAGGCCCACAGCCCGCAGCGAGCATGTGCAGAAACTCCCTCGGAGCCTTGCAGGGGTCCCGCTGGCACCCAGCTCTGAATCCTGGGCCTGGAACTGCGGGAGAATACACTTTCCAATGTTTTAAGCTACCCATTGTATGGAACCCTGTTTCAGCACCCCTAGGAGACCAACATCCCAGAACACTTGTCACAGAAGTCCACACACACAGGGCATGCCACAGCCTCAGTCTCTCTGTGGCTGCACCACAGGCAGGGCGTTGGAGGACAGTGGCCATGCCCCCACATTGCCCCTGTGACCGTTACAGGGCTGAGAGCCCCTGAAAGATGACACTGAGGATCACTTCAAAGAGAGTCTGAAAATGGAACATTAAAGAGAAAAGTGACAGGTTTGTCACAGGCCACGTAAGCTGTCACGGCCCTCTTCGCACAACCTATAGTGCCCATGGTGTCATGGTGCCACAGGGCTAGGGTGAGAAGAAGCTGAGCTCTCGGGAGGCAGCCTGCAGCCACGGGGATCTACGTGGGCCCTGTGGGCCACCTGCACAGGAGCAACGGCTTCTCAGGCTCTAAGCGCGGAGTGAGCGCTCCATGGCTTCTACAGTGCTGTGGGCTTCAGCTGACCCTCAGGCGGTGCGGATGGGTGGGGCATTGGAAGAGAGGGGCAGCGGGCAGGGGAGGGGATGAGCGCACCTAAAGAAACTTAATTTCAGCATACTGGTAAATAAAGTTTCAGTTGGAAAAACAAATTTCATCTTTGGTTGTAGCACTTTTTCTCTGGATTATATAAAAGGCCCCTATGCTCCTTGACGTGGCCCTGGTGGGCACGATCCACACGACCCAATCACCAGGCCCCAGGCTCTGGCCCATTCAGAGTTGCTACTCACCTGTAGGGCGAGATCTGGGCCACGCCCGGGTGCAGCCCCTCCATGTCCTCCCTGCTGGTGCTCATGTAAGTGCCCAGCAGGTCCAGCCTGTTGATTTGGAAGAGCAGCTCCTTCAGGAAGGCCAGATTGCCTTCCTCCAGCAGCCGCTTCTCCTGCAGCCTCTGGAACAACATGCAGGGGTCCAAGATGGGCTCCTGCTTGCGCTGTGGGATGTGGTCCTGGCTCAGGAACTTGAGGGAGGCCAGCTCCTCACTGTCCAGCTGTTCCCCAATATTGTAAAGTAACGTGCTGAAATCCATGCCTCAGAGGAGCAGGACAGCGTTGAGACCTAGGCCAAAATGCAATGCTGTGCTCAGGCAAGGAAAAAAAGGGACACCTGCTGGCTCATCCTTCATCAAGGGAGGGCTGTGTCCACCACACACTGTGGGACAGGAAGCATTCAGTGAGGTAGATGCAGAGTTGGCACCAGCGACAGAGACCAGGCGGCCTTGACTCAGCCTGGGACAGGGCTTCCTGGAGGGAAGGGACCTGGGGCAGGCAGAATAATGCTCAAAGGGAAGATTTTTCAAAAAATAGAGATGAGGCCAGGCATGGTGGCACACGCCTCTAACCCAGCACTTGGGAGGCTCAGCAGGAGGACTGATGCAAGTTTGAGGCCAATCTGAATTGCATAATGAAAAATTAAAAACTAAAAAGATGAGGCGAGAACTTTGTGGATAACTCAGACAGGCACTGGGCATTCAGAGCAGTACACACAAAGGTCTGGGTTGGAGAGTGGGAACCAAGATGAAGAAATAGGAACAAATCCCCAGTGGCTCATGCCATGGGGCAGGGCTAAGATTCACCAGAGGCGATGGAAAACAGAGAGGGTGTAAGGCCAGAGCAGCACCAGGAACTAACAGGGGCGAGGGGGCTGGCAGCAGGGGCCCACCGGGCCCCACAGAGCACATTGTGGTGCAGGGCAGGCCCGGTGGGGTCTGACCAGAACCAAGGCGGTGGAGGCCCCCAGCCATGCCCTTCATGAAGGTCTCAGGACCCTTCCCCCGTTTCTCAGAGCGGGAAATGCTCTGGTCACATGGTCTGTAAGTCAGGCTCCTTCCCGTGCGCCCTGTTCACCCAGGAGAGGGCTGTGCTGCAGAAACCCCCTGAAAGAGCAGCTCAGTCCTGCGCCTTAGGCTTGGCAGCCTCAGCAGGCTCCTCTTCCATGCCCTGCACGCCCACTGTGCCCACCGCGGATGGAGCCTGGTGGACAGGAGCTCGGCTCCACACGGGTCAGTCTGGCCGAGACACCAGCCAGCTTGCCTCGGGCAGCTCGCGTCCACAGAGCTTCAGCTCCTTGTGTCTGAACACCGTCCTGACAGTTGCTGCGGGTCTACACAGTGCCTGCCAGAATGAATTCAGGGTGACGTCCAGCAGCTGGTACATGCCTGATGAAGCCAGGCCCTGGAGACGAGCTTGCCGGCCTGCTCGCTCTCCCAAGGCCCAGTGGCGGTCAGGCCTGGCCTTCTTGGGAAGGGACAGTAGCAGCGCCTGTGGGACAAGCTTGAACCAGAAACCTCCACATTCCTCCCATCTCGTCCTTTCTGCAGGGATACAGGCCCCGCCTCCTTGCTCAGATGCACTTTCTGGGTGGAGAAAATTGCTTGGCGCCTTGCTCGACTCTAAATAGCCTTAGCCTTGTGCAGGTTCCAGCCCTACATAACGTACATCGGAGTCTTCCAGCCACCTGCAGTCTTTTTTTTTTCTTTTCTTTTCTTTAAACCATTTAGCTGAAATGGACTTACATTTGTTTCTGAAGTGACTTACATTTATTTTGATACATCTTTTCCCCATGGTGATTTACAGGATCATCAAGCCAATATAAATATTTTATAAATATTTGAGTATTTGGGTAAACACCTGCACAATACCTCAGCAATATCTTTCAGCAAGAAAAACACTGAAGAGTAAAGACTAGACACAATTACTAGGTACAGTGAAAATCTGCTGCAAACATTTCTGAGGTAAGAAGGCACCACGTACCTGTTCAGCTAAGGAAACCACCCTTTCAACACAGGATGATTTTATTTTTAGAACACTTAAGCTGCCCATTGGGTGCTGAATGGCAGAACAACACCCCCAGCTTATGCCATGAATTCATAGGGAAGAGGGTCCAACAACTCGGGTTCCTTCCCATTGGTCCTCACAAAGTGAGCTTCTCTGGGAGGGGCAGGCTGGCGTTTCAGCTGAACCCAGGTACCTTTCTCTTTGGCTTCCTTCTTTTTCTGATCATTTTCCTTGACACGTTTCAGGAAGCTATCACGACTTTTTGAGTGTTTCATATGCTCGATACGCACATTAATCCTCTTGGCAAGTATCTTGCCCTTAGCTTGCTGTTTACAACAATGCTAACAGCATGCTGGGTAACACTGTAGACCCTTCCTATTTTGCCATGGTAACTTTTTTTTTTTGGTGGTACCAGGGATCGAACTTAGGACCTTGCACTTTCCAGGCAAGCACTTATTCCACTGAGCTATCTCCGCAGCCCCTGCCACGGTAACATTTGTGAGGCATTTCTTTTTGCACAGTACCCCTTCCCTTGATGCCTACACTATCACCCTTTTTGTAGATTTGCATATATGTGGTCAAAGGAACAACCCTATATTTTATAAAAGGCCTGGAGAACATATACCAAGTTCTACTCCTCTTGCCCTTTGTGATAGTCATTTTGGCAAATTACTGGAAGATGGTGGTTCTGGCTGAAAGGACCTATCTGCATTCTTTAAGATTCATGGGCCAAAACCCCCACCTGGGTCCTACTGCTCACAGGGTGTGACCACGTGACCCAGGACCCATGTGTTCTCTACATCATGGTACTTTTCACTTGCCCCTAGAGTAAGTGTTAGGTGGCTCAGTGTGGTGGTGCATGCCTGTAATCCCAGTGCTCTGGAGGCTGAGGCAGGAGTCCAAGGCCAGCCTGGGCTACATGGTGTGTTCACAGCTAGTCTGAACTGCATAGCAAGACCCTGTCTCAAACAAACAAAAACAAAACAAAACAATGTGTTAATATTTTTAAGTGGCCTCAACACTTTGAAAACTTTATTTTCCCTTTCAAAAATATCCTTTCTCCTTCTTGGTTACAGTAGCAGTTACTTTTGTGTGACAATTAAAAATACAGTAAACTGCAAAATAGAGAGTTAATCATTGTCACACACACAGCTACCAGCCTGGCTGACACCCAGGTCGAAATCGGCTGCACGCACTAGCGTGCGGATACACCATGGGATTTTCCACTTACCATGGGCAGGGAACATTTGCCCCCTCCATTAAACACAGACCATGGCACGTCTTAATGTTTCTTGATTTATGCATGCAAATAAACCAAAGCTTACTGAGAACAATCTTTTATGATTTCACTGTTAAAAATAATATGACAGTGAGAGACTTTCTCCTGTGTCTTATACATATCCCCAATTATTTCCTTAAAGTAAATGGTTAGAACTGGAATCATGAGGCAAAACTTCTATGGGTTTTCTTTTGGGGGGATTGATTTTGTTTCTTGTTTTTTTTGAGACAGTTCAGTTTGCTGTGCAGTTCAGGCTGCCCTTGAGCTCACTTTGTAGCCCAGGCTGGTCTTGAATTTGCAAGGATCCTCCTGCCTCAGCCTCCCAAGTGCTGCATTCCAGGAGTGTACCACCACATCTGGCCTAACCTGCTCTCTTTAACTCTGAGTTTATGTCATTGTTTAGACAACTCAGAGGCCACACATCATGCTGGGTCCACACATCTGCAGGCAATGGATTACTCTGAAGATTGGCATCTTGAATACACAGCCAGCACCTAGCAGTGTGTGTTCAAAGTACAACAGACAAACACTGCACACAGAAACAGCTAGTCAGCTTGCACCTGGAGTGCACAGTGCATCTGGGAGCCTCAGAGTACAGGGTCATGTGTGACCCTGAGCAACCAGCTCGGCCCAGCGGGGAGCCGCACGTGCACAGTGCAGACACCTACAGCGGAGGACAAGCCGCTCCACCTCCTCCTACAGAGCAGATGGGCATCCATGGCTACACAAAAGGGTGAGACAAATGGCTTGCCTGCAACAAAAAATCACAACCCTACTTTAAAAAAATTCAAAACAATGTGATTGACTGACTGAGACCACGAATCCATATGACAGGAAGAGAATAGAAGTGCTGCCTGCAGACCCCCGAGGCCTGGCACTGTCCCCCAATGAAGACGGGACTCGGGGTGAACAGGGTGAGCTTGCCTTCCAGTCCACTGCAGTTCCACGGGCAGAGGAGAGCTCTGGCTGCGGCGCAGGCACAGGGCAAGAGAGGGATGGGCTTCGGATTCTGAGTAGGGCCCATGTCCTTAAGAACTGAGGAGCACTGAAAACGTGTCCTCCCCCAAATACCAGCAACTCTCACACATCCCTCAAAACCCAACCCCTCTAGCAGGCTACAAGGAAAGGACAGCAGGGGAGGCGAGCAGCACTGGGGCCAGGTTCCCCCAACGCACAGGGCTCCAGGAACACAGGGGCATCCTTGCAAACACACACACCACAGATACACCACGGAGAAAACTGCATGGATTTCCAAAACACAGAAATAATACAGCCCACATTCCACACCTAGAAGGCAAGTAAGTTAGACATTAACTGCAAAGTTCAGCCCAGAATAGAAACAAGTGCCCTGCAAAAAAAACTCACCACCCAAGGAGGCGCCTTAACACAAGTGTGGGGCAACCTTGTGTGTGTATATGTGAGAAAAGTAGAGAGAGACAGAGAGATGGAGACAGAGACAGACAGACAGAGACACAGACAGATAGAGAAAGAGACACAGACAGAGACAGACAGACAGAAACAGAGACAGACAGAGACAGACAGACAGAGACAGACAGAGACAGAAGACAGAGACAGACAGACAAAGACAGAGACAGACAGACAGAAAGACAGAGACAGACATAGACAGACAGAGACAGAGACAGACAGACAGAGACAGAGACAGACAGAGACAGAGACAGACAGACAGAAAGACAGAGACAGACATAGACAGACAGAGACAGAGACAGACAGACAGAGACAGAGACAGACAGAGACAGACAGACAGAGACAGACAGAGACAGAAGACAGACAGAGACAGAGACGGACAGACAGAGACAGACAGACAGAAAGACAGAGACAGACAGAGATAGACAGACAGAGACAGAGACAGACAGACAGAGACAGAAACAGACAGAGACAGAGACAGACAGACAGACAGACAGAGACAGAGACAGACAGACAGACAGAGACAGAGACAGACAGAGACAGACAGACAGAGACAGACAGAGACAGAAGACAGACAGAGACAGACAGACAGAAAGACAGAGACAGACAGAGATAGACAGACAGAGACAGAGACAGACAGAGACAGAAACAGAGACAGACAGAGACAGAGACAGACAGACAGACAGACAGAGACAGAGAGACAGAGACAGACAGACAGACAACAGAGTCTCCCTTGCTCTCCTGTTCTGGCTGGCCTTGAACTGACTTGATAGCACACTACCACAACCCTCCAGCCTCAGCCTCCAGAATGCTGAGATGACAGGTATGCCCCACCACACTCAGCTGGGCATGCTTTTTCAAACAAACCCAAATGGATCCTAATTAAGTATCCATGTCAGAAGATTGTAGATGGAGCAAGGATCCGAACCTTCAAGAAGTGCTAAGATAGTTTTTCAAGTACTCAAGCAGTTGTGAAAACTTCCATAAATCCAACAGAAAATCTGAAAGCTGTTAGAGCAAATATTGACAAATGTCCTTATATCCCAAGTAAGTTTTTCTGCAAAAGTACCCCAGACAATTTTGAAAATAAAACCAGCAAAACATACGACTTTTAAAGGGTAAAGGATTATTTTTCTTAAAATAAGGTGCTTGTAAGTCCATTTAAAAAAGAAAGTAGAGGAAAAAAAGACCAGCAACACCATACATAAACAGGAAGGTGAGACAGCAATTGAGAGCAGGCATGGTCACGTGTGACTATAATCCCAGCTCTTGGAGGCTGTAAACAGGTGCATCACTACGGTCTGATCCAGTAGTGAGACCCTGAAGGCCCTGGAGACCCTTCCCTAAAATACAAAAATAGAAAATAAAAATAAAAAATGAACAGGAAGGGCCACAAGCAGACAGTTCAAAGAAAAGTATCTGTGGCTTTGTTTTCAGACTAATCATTTTTAAGCATATGAAAAGATGCTCAACTTCATTCACAAGAAGAAAAAAGTCAAACTGGAATTATAAAGAAAGACCATTTTCAACAAAAAACAGAAGAGCATAAACACTTGTTTCTCACGCAAAGGAAAGGTACCATGTCTGTGATGGAATCCCGTGGGACCCCACCAGCCTCTAGAAAGTAGGGAGGCCCGAGGGGTGGGCTGGCCCTTGCGGGAGCTGACACACGCACAGCGCTGCGTGTCTCCACACTCCTGACCCGAAGCTGCCCACGGGGGACCCCAGACCACCCGCTGCGGCCTGGCTGCTCCGAGGAGGAGGGGGTGCGAGGGGGCGGCTCCACCCGCTCAACTTCCATACCGTCGTCCAGTCGCAGTTGTTGCCTGTGACTGTGTTACTCATTCTAAATGTGCACATAGCGACATTAAAATCTCTAAGGTGCATTGTCCTCCATAATCAGGTCGAGAAAGGTTCTAAACTAGCTCCAGCCCTACTTAGCTGCATCAGGTCAACCATCCCTAAAATGCTGTCAGTTTTAGCCTCTATTAAAGGCTTATTTCACAAAATAAAACCCAATAAGGAATCAAATGAAAGTCAAATCTTCTTTACTGCTTCTGTAATTACATCTTTTGGTGGCAACAATTATTGTACTCATTTTAGAAAATACGGAAATGATTCAAAGGAAAGTAAATTTATCTGTAATTCTATCATTCAAAAGCAAATACCCAGCAATATGGTAACCTTTCTTACCAAATAGTTTACGCATACTTTCTCTTGTATTTGAACACATTTTTGTGGCCTTAATAAAACTGTAAGTACATCTCGATGTCTTGGGTTTTTCCTACCGAGGGAAAAAGGGACACCAGCAGCACCCCCAGAGTCACGGGCTCTCATTCCAACACCCACCCTGTCCCAGGCCACAGCAGGGCCCTGCAGCTGGGGTCACCCTGCGATCACAGCACCCTCGAAGGGAAGCGCGTGGCCCGGAGAGGCAGCTGGGCCTCCCAGCCCAGCCACAGGAGTGAGTCATCTGCTCAGCCTTTGTTTAGGCCACACATTTCTCCAGTCACAGCACCCAGGAAGCCATCACTGGCACCGCTAAAAACAGGTACTCGAGGCTGCTGGCTGGTGGGGATGATACCACGCTCTCACCTGATGGGACCTTGTGCAGCCATGACCTGGGGACAAGCTTTGGTGGTGTACCTCTGGGATCCCAGATACTCAGGAGGCTGAGGCCAGAGGGTCACAACCTTGAGGTCGGTCTGGGTAACTTAGGTCCTCTCTCAAAATACTTTTTTTAAAGGACTGAGGGTGTAACTCCGGGTAGTGCACTTCCCAGTAGACCCTAGGTTTAATTCCCCCGTGCTACAAAATACTAAATTTTTTGAAAAAAAAATCTGTTGTTACATTTCGCTGCTCCTAAAAATAGTAAAAGTAACATTTGTTCTACAGAGAAAGTACAGAAATGCATGAAAGGAAAAATAAAAATCACTCCTAAATTTTGTTATTTAGAAGTAATTCTTTAACCAGGTGTGACAGCACAGCCCTGTAATACTAGCACTCAAGCGGCTGAGGCAAGAGGATCACTGTGAGTTTGAAGCAAACCTAGGCTACAAAATAAGCTCCAGGCCCGCCTGAGCCGTATAGAGAGATCCTGTCTCAAAGAAGAAAAACGAAGAAGGAAGAGGAGAGGCAATTCTCTAGTTATATTTGTTCTGTCTTCAAATGTATTCATACCCACATGGATAAATGTAAATATAAAATGAATTAAATATTTTGCTACACGATGCATATATGCAATAGAACATCTAGGGTAAGTATATTTGCATATGTGTTTAAGTACATTTGATACTTACTTTATGCCCCCAATATTTAGGTACAAATAAACTAACATTGATACTATGGTGTAGCAATGTTTACACCTAGTTATCCATAAAAACATAATTTTTCTTCTCTCATTTTACTTGCAAGTCTGTAGAACTTGCAATCATTGTTCTCAGTTTCCTACTATGCTAACTCACAACTTAGAAATCAGCTCAAGAGACAGGGTCTCACAGCAGCTGTGTGCAGGGGGGATAAATGACAGCTGCAGCAAGGTGAGAAAATTTGACAAAGAAAGAATAATGGATTTTTGCTGACTAAAATTACAAAAAGAAAACCCACCACAAACCAGGAGAACTGAACCACACAGCAAGGGCAAAGCAAAAGATAGGTGCTAGAGTCCCACTGAACCCGGAGGCCAGGCTGCAGGGAATTTCCTACCACACAGCCAGGAGCTACCTCCTGCAGCGCTGCTCTGGGGACTGCAGCTGAGGCAACTTCACCTGAACCCCCAGCCCACAACCCCACCAGCCCCACCAAATAGTGCCCAGCAGACCTGGGGCCAGGGGTCTCAAAGCCCCCAGAGACCACACTGTAGCAGTCATGGTGGCCCAGGGTCCACTGAAGGATGGAGGGCATCACTCCAAGGCTGCACCCCACAAGCAGATCTCTGTGCTTCTTCTTAAGTCATGCTCTACACTGTTCTACAACTTCTAACTTTAAAATAAATAGATTGACTTGTTAAGACTGTGTGTGTGTGTGTGTGTGTGTGTGTGTGTGTGTGTGTGTGTGTGTTGGTGAGGTGTACAGGGCAGCAGTAACAGCCATTGGTTGAGATTCACTGTTGCCTTCCACTCTGACCCTCTGGGTAGAGACAGGGCAAGGCCTGTCAGAGCTTGGGAAGGCTGCCCTGCCTTTGAGCTGGGTGGGGTAGCTCCTGGGGTGGCTCAGGCCTGGAAGGATGCAAGCCCCACAGCTCAGCTCCTTGTCTTCCCACCACACCCAACCACCGGCCGGCTCAGCCATGTGCTTCCAGACTACTCCAGACCAGCTCCTAGAATATTCTAGAGCCAGAGGCCCAGCAGACCTTACCAGAGACAAAGCTTGGAGCCCTCACCCAGCTGCAATCCCTCTTCCTGAGAGGAGGAGTCCTCTCTGATCGGAGATAAGCGGTAAGTGCAAGCAGCACACAAAACTGAGAGTATTACACACTTCCTGCTTTCAGAACTCCTAGGTCACACACAGGAAGAGGCGGGCTCACCCTGAGAGACTGGGGGGGCACCAGCTCAGGTAGGAGGGAGTGCCCCAAGGGGGATGGGGACCCAAGGGGTACAGAGCCAAAAGAGTCTGGGGTAGGGCCAGGTGCTATGCCCTGGCTCTGGCCGCAGGACTTTGGATGAATCATTTTACCTTGAAGGCCTCATTTCCTCCTTCCAAGCGGGAATTCTGACTGGACAACAATAAAGAATGCTTTTATTTTGTATTTCAGGATTTTAGAGATTCTGGGGCACTAACCACCGTGGGGACTAAATTTTTCCTTCAGTGGCTCCTGGCAGCCCTCCACTTCAAATCCTAAAGAACAGCCCACCCTCCTCCTGCTCGGTCCTCACAACACAGATGCCAGCCTCTGGCCACCACACCCAGAGCCTCCTCCCACCCTCTCACCAGAGGTCAGTCCTGTGCCCTTGAGGTGGGCCTTGGGGACACAATTGTGAATACACACACACTCACACACACAAGCTGCCCTTTCTGCTTCTCTGGACAGGGCTCCAGCTTGTGAAGGCCAGGCCCACCTCAGAGGGAGAGGGCTGAGTGAGCTACGAGAAGCCCTTTCCCCAGGAGGGCTTGGCGGAGGAGACCTCACAGCACCAACCCCTTCCTTGGCACTCACTTCCACCTGGTGTGTTGCACCAACACCACAGCGCAGGATGAAATCTGAAGTGTGGCCAAGCTCATTTCAGGAAGTGTTTCCTGGCGCCCTTCAGCCTCCACTCCACTTGGTCCCTTTATTGGAGACAACTTCCTGTCTTAGGCTATGAGCTCTGAGGGCAGTGGTGCAGTTCTGGCTGCTGCCCAGGACCTGCCTATGAGGGGCCGCTGCAGACCCTGCAGAGCCTGCCTGCCCGCCTGTGACCGACAGGTGCTGGGATATGCACTTGGGGTTCCCTGGCACAAATTCTTAAACAGCACAGTCCCACTGCAAGGCATCAGCGCCCTGTGAAAATGCAAAATCAACTCGAGATACACACCGTATCCCTACTGGGTTGGCAAAGACTTTCCAGTTGGATCAGGCGGGCTCAGAATGACCAAGCAGGCAAGCACGCCATTGCCAGCAACCCTTGGGGCCCTGTACACAGCCAAGTCCTTTGTCATCTGTCCTGGGATGCGGTTTGTCAGACGTGAAAGGTTCATCATCCCGATGTGACCCTTCTACAAGATATGCACTTGTGGAATTGTCACACTGTGCCCATAATGACATCCGATGACTATGTATCCATCAAAAATAAATTTTAAAAACCTGTGCATCATGTGTCATGATCTACTGTTTTGAAACTGGGATCCGGCCAGGTAAGCGAAATTTAAAGATGAGAGTTTTTATAATTTTTAAAAGTGAAAAACATGATAAGCACAATATAATAAAGCTAGGATTCACATGCAATAATAACGGGTACTCAGCAATGCCAGGCACCGTGGAAAGTCATTCACCAGGGCGAAGGGTTACAGCCTCACCACCCAGAGGAAGTATTAGCCCACCAAATAACCAGGTGGCGCCGTGTGGAGAGTCACTTCCCAGCATCACATGCTTAAAAACGAGGGTGTGAACCACACAGCCGGGTACAGACACAGTTCAGGGAACGCTGGGGGAATCTGTGGGGAGGGTGGGGGGTGGGTAGTGGGCAAAAGGACAGAGCGCCGGGTGGGAGCTGGGAGCCAAGGACACCCGCGGGAACCTCAAGAAGAGCTCAGCCCTTGCACAGAGCCAAGAGAGAAAGAGACAGGCAGAGCAGGGAAGGTGCCAGAATCCCAAGTCTGTCCCAGCCCAGGGCCGTCTGACCAAGAGCAACAGCGCGACGTCCCAGGCTGCAGCTGACCATGCAGCCAGGGCTTGCGAGGGCTCAGAGGGAGCCCAAGGCACAAGGAGCCCCCACTGCCTCCAGGAAGAGGATCTGGGTAGGTGCTGCACACTCACCTGCCACGCCTTTCCCGGCCCTGTGTCCTCCTGCACCGGCTGCTCAGCCGCAGTCCCAGAGCTGCTGCCTGCCTGTGGCCCACAGGGGAGGAAATCTCCGCCCCCAGGCCCAGGGTCCGGGGCTTTCACTTTCGCTCCGGGCTCAGGCTCTTCCGCTCCCTCAGCACCCCACTTCCTGTTCTCTGCAGTCTACCAAGGCTTTCCTAGGAATCCTGCAGGCCCTAGGGTTACAGAAGGGAAAGTGTGTCCCTCCAGGAAAGAGGAAGAGCAGCACTTCCTGGACAGCGAGGGCAGGCTCACTCACTCTGAGAGCATCTAAAGGAGCTGGGCCCTTTCCAGCCCCTGGGAAGAGGAGGTACTGGGTGACTCACTGACCCGGAACCGGTCACTGGGTGTCCTCCATTGCTGTTCTTCCTGGCAAGGTTTCTCAGTTTTCTGTGTCACAGTCCAAACCTCAGCACTGAAGTCACAGGCCAGGCCCTTCCCCAAGATCATATCTGGGCTCTTACTCAAGTCAAAGCTGGCCTGTCGCTTAGATGTAGGGGAACTCCACCCAAAACAGGAGCAGGCTGCCCTGAGCAGGCCAGTACTTGAGCACACAGCCCTAGCCGGCCTAGGAAGCGGGTTCTCAGGAAAGAGTGCCCACAGCGCTGAGAGCGTCTGGGCCAGGCCTGGACCCACGCCCTCCCTGCCCCACTCCACACATTTCCTGTTTGAATTTTTCTTTTCTTTTTTTAAAAAATAATTTTATTGAGAAATAAATAGCAATGAGACAGTTTCAAAACTGATTACTAGCAGTTTCAATAATGAATACATTGCTTCTTGTTGTCTTCTTAGTGGTTATTCATTGTACAAGATGCAGACATGATATCCTGTCCACAAACACTATTAGAACAAATCTCTCTATTCATCGAATTAAGAGAAAGTAGCTGTATATCTATCCTATTTTGAGTATACAGATACAAAATGGTCTTTCATTTGTATCCCCCTTTTTTGGTTAGTTTTGTCAGAGAAGGGCATTCCATTGTCATTTGAATATTGTAGGTACATGAATTCAGCAAAAAATTCCAATATAGTCCAGTAGCGCATAATAGTAGTAGGTCATCCACAGGACTGGCAATGTCAGAAGTTGTTGACTTGAGCCTTTTACAGCTCAGCACATTAACAAGGCTTTACTTTTTATACCTCATGTTTATACTTTTCTGCTGGATGGTTAAGACCAAGATAAAGCAAGACCTATATAACAAGAAATGTAACTTTTGTATCTGACAAGGTCAGTCAAGTCCCCTCAGGATTTATCCTGAAACCCTGTACCGCAGTTTGTTGATCCTTTGTCAGTGTCTCCGTGTGGATGAGTCACGGCCATTGCTTGGCCAATTTGCTCTCTGCGAAAGCCTGAGAGAATGTTTTCTCTCCATGTGACTCTCCTTAGGCACACTCAACATCATCAATCACTTTCCTCTGTGGCCCCGTAATCTCCTTGATCAGAAAATTTGGGGCACCACTGAGTTACATGGTGTTGCAGTACAGGATCTTCTATGCCCTGAGTCCTCACTGACCTGGGAAGGCTAGGGCCAAAATGTTGGCTATTCTTGCAGCCCTTCTTTTTCCCTAATTTTTGGATTTGCAAACTTAGGTTTTTTTCTTTTCATCCATTCCTCAGGTCACAGGCATGAATTTTCCAAAGCTTTTCTTCCGTATTGTTTCCTCATCTTGTGCGTTTTATGACCAAGCATCAGCAGCAGTGGGGCGACTGCACACCAGGGCTCTTCGTGCAGCTCTTCCCAGTCTCTGCACAGCAGGGTTTGTCCACCCAGCCACCCGCAGACACAGGGGCTCAGGGCTCCTGGACTCAGTCTCCACCCAAGACCCGGTTCTCCCCCACTGCCACGTGCTGACACCCTCCCCAGCACTTGGGATTGGGATGAGCATTCTGGATAGAAAAGCAGAAATTCAAGCTAAGACAGTGTGGTCTCTGCACAGAGGCACCAGCCAGTGGTGGTGCCAACGCCTTAGCAAGCCCTTGGTGGGTGCTGACCCAGCCGCTAAGGCTGATTGACCGACTCCTCTCAGCCTTTGACCTATTCCCAGGGTGGGTGCCACTTTTGCTCCATATTCAAACAAAGACACTGAGGCTTAAAGAGAGAGATTGGGAGACTTGGCCGAACTGGTTTCGCCTGCAGGGAATGA
The DNA here is from genome assembly GCF_000260255.1 of Octodon degus. Classification (NCBI taxonomy): domain Eukaryota; kingdom Metazoa; phylum Chordata; class Mammalia; order Rodentia; family Octodontidae; genus Octodon; species Octodon degus. Next base: position 393,248 of record NW_004524601.1, read on the forward strand.
GGTGTGTATGTCTCGAGACCCCACCTGACCCATCGCTGCCTCGACGTTGGTGCACAGCCCTGACTCATACCTGACTGGCCCAGCTAACCAGGGAGGGCAAATGTGTGAGTTCTCGGGCTCTGGGATTAGGACTCCCGCAAGCAGAGAGGCAGGGTGAACAGGGCAGACTGAGCACTGAGGGCAGTGCCCCGCCCGCCTGAGCGTCAGCTTTCTCTGCCACCCTTACTTAGCTCAGTGCTGTGAGACATCTGCAAGGTCTCAGCCCGTGTGCAAATGGGAAAACGCCAGCCCGGGAGTGTGGCAGTCACCAGGGAGCAGGTGCTGGTCAGGTCAAGTGTGCGATGACACCACCACACACTGGCAGCTGAGGTGAGGCATTTCTAGAACTCTACAAGAGCAATACCCAAAGGAGCTGGTTGGCTTCCCCAAGTCCACTGCGACTGAGGGGCAGACAAGATGGATGGACACTCACCACACACAAGGACGAATAGAAAAGCAGCCGGTCAGAGGCAATCTCTGCACAGCAGGGTTTGTCCACCCAGCCACCCGCAGACACAGGGGCTCAGGGCTCAGAGGCAATCAGCTCCTAGGAACCAAGGCTGAGCTTCGCTTGAGAGCCACACACTGGGGCCTTGAGGGACACAGGTCTCTGTTGGAACATGGCGCCCACACGGAGCTCACTCACCTCCAAGGAACCTGAGCTCCTGCTCAGGGAGTACAGTCAACTCGACTGCATGTCGTGTTTGTGTGAGTAGGACTACCCACTGCGCGTGTACACTTTATCGAGTGGGCTTGTTGTGCGTTGGTGTGTGAGCAGACTGCACCCAAGGAGAGCGCCTGTCGTCTTATCTGTCCATGTCTCTTAGGCTGCTGCAAGGTGCTCGAGAGGCTGCGGCCGCTAACACAGCCTCAGCAGCCTAGACGATTGCAGAACAAATCGATTCCTTCCTAAGATTCTAAACAAACCACACCAGAGCTCAGTTACGGTTCCTTTGCAGGATGTGCTCTTGCCCTGTAATGGCTCCCAAAGCAGTGGAGGTCCAGAGGGGAGAGCATCTTGTGGCAACATCTTGGGCAACAACTTTCAAAGTTCCTGCAGTCAGAACAAACTCAGCGAACACCGAACACCGTGGCAGGGCGGGAGCTGTCACAGACCGACAGCGCCACTCCACCAAGCGAGGGACAGCCTTGTGGGGAGAGCACAGGCAGCCACCACGGTCTGAATTTGGAAATTCAACCAGACAACATCTAAAAACATGTTCCTTTCACAGTTGTGGTTGCATCACAATAGCTCCTTGGATTCCATCCAGGATTCCATCTCGCTTTTCTTCCAAAATTCACTCTTCAAAAATGTATGTGCGCACATATAGACATGCATGTCATGAAGCAAGACATACAAATAAAAGACTACTATTCTTGTGATTTTCCACAATGCAAAAATCTGTTGAACGCCAGTAGATTCGCAAGCTATGTTGGTTCACTGGACTTATTTCACCAGTACTCTTGGTTCACTTGGAGTCATGACTGGTGACTGTAAATTTTTTGTTCCACTTCAATCCTAATCACTAGAATTTGTAGCACTCAAACTATGCACCTCACTTCAAATGATTACATTAAATTATGAAGGTTAGAAAGTAGTAAAGGCCCTAGGACAGTGCTGGCAAGCCTTGTAGAGCTTTCATGAATACACACAGCCCAGTGTGGCACATGTGCCCTGGGTTTGCCACCGCTGCCCAAGAGTCCCTGAGAGTCAGGTGGTCAGGTAATGCAACTGCCACAGGAATAGCAAGGTACAGGACCCGGAGGCATTGAGGTTGGCAGTGAGGATGGCAGGGAGGGTGGTGCCGACTGAATGCAGGGACCAGCAGGAGCTCAGCCCTGGCCAGCTCCTTGGCTGAGGCCGCAGTGGTTCATGGGGAGTGACAGGCCCCTGTACCGTGCTGCAGTCTGAGATGCCTCTCCTTTGTGAGTGTGCTCCAGTCCAGTGCAACAATTGCGGTTCATAGTCATGCCCAGGCAAGACAGGGTGACAGAGTGAGGGCACTCCCAGGTGGAGAGACACTCTAGTCCAGTGTCACCACTGTTACTCTACCCAGAGCCAATCAGAAAAGTGCCATTTGCAATTCTTCACTTGACTCAGGTGTTATAAGGGACCAGTCAGAGGTGGCCTGTTCAATCCTTCATCTGTTACTTTCCTATCAGCAGAAGCCAAGCCAGTGTTTGACAGGACAGTGTGCTCATGGCTGTCACCAAGTAAGTGTTTCATAGGACTGTTCGATGCCTTGTTTGCAGAGAGGGTGTTGACCTGGGCCCTTCACATGTGAGGACTCTTTTCCCTTGTCCTCAGGGCCACTGTGAGCCTTCGCACCTGGCCACTCTTCACCCTTAGTACCTGTGCACCTCACAGTCCTTTCTGTGTCACCCATCTGATTCTCTGTTTGGACCCAGGACTTGGAAAGAAGCTACACAGCCTCCTGGGGACGAGCTTGTGTCCAGCTGTGCCTAGGAGCCAGGAGTTGTTTCACATACCACCAGGGCTGGATTTTTAATTCACATACTTCCTGCTGATCTCCATCACCCCTTTTACACACACACACACACACACACACACACACAGAGGCACACACACACACGCATGCATGCGCACAGGTGATAGAGATAGTCACAGTAACCGAGGCCCTATCATAACCACACATTGTTCGGGCATGAAACAGAAAGATTCACCCCTCATGCTGCGATTCATTTTGACATTTTCGTCATGTGAAAAGGAGAGAGAAAAAAAAAAGAAAGAAAAGGAGAGAGAACTTCCCGTTCTGAGAGACATTTGCATAAAGTCACTTTTCTCTAATTCTCCCCTCTAAGGAGCTAACTGCCCTGGCCAGAACCCAACAGATTATCACAGTACAACCAAGAACAGACGGCCAGGGGCCTGCAATCAGGAAAGTACCCTGCTTCAGGCTCTGTGCTGTCTTTTCACGCCCATGGAGCCAGCGCGGAAGCTAAGGCAGGCCGGGACCACCGACTGGCCTAAATTTTAAAGCATAAAAAAAGAAAAATGACAAACAGGTAAAACTGCTCTCTGCGGCCCAAGGACCAGGAAAGGGGCATCATGTAGAAACCCAGTCAGGAGGTCCCCATGCTTCCATGCAGCAGTGACAGGTGCTCTGCCTCTAGCAAGAGGGGTAGCGAGGACTGGGCCTCTGTCTAAACCCAGGCAGGGGCTGCATCTTCAGCAGGAAGTGGGAATCAGATGGGGGGACCTCTAGGTCTGCAGGCCCACTGCCACAGGGAGCCCCAGAGCACCTCCAAGCACAGCCAGCTCAGGCAAGAGGGACGTAATCCAGAACATAACAGGAAGATTCTTAGTCGTGGATGCATTTGATACAAGACCAAGGCGTGTGCTAAGCCATTGCCAGGGGTGAAGGGGTCGAAGGCAGCTTTCCAGGTTCTGGTATTTGGCAAACAAAGAGTTGGACATGACACATGATGATAAGGAAGGGACAGCAACATTTAATGGTGTTTACTTAGTTGATGGTGGGCTCACACTGGTAGAAAGGAAGATGGTACAAGTCCTAAAGACACTGGGTGATTAAAAGTTTTTATCAAATGAGCACCTTCAGTGAACACTATTTTTTAATAATCACATCTTGGGGTTGGGAGATAACTCAGTGGAATAAGCATTTGCCTGGCAAGCGAAAAGACCTGAGTTCAATTCCTGGTTCCACCAAAAAAACAAAAAAAAAAAAAAAAAAAACAATAATCCCATCTTATCCCTTCACAAAGATGTACCATGGTGCACACACCCATTTCCCAAAGAGCAAGCACTTTGCTTGCTTCCAATTTTTAGAATTACTTTTACTACAGACAACACTAGAGAGAAGTGTTGGCATGCATCTTTTTCTAGATTTCTGATTTTACTCCTTTACAAGAAGAATTATTAGGGTCCCAGTGTCCAAGAGTCATTCCTAACTCTCCTTAAAATAAGATAAAAAATGATAAAGTAAAAAGGTCAAGAAAAAAACTATTAAGATTCAATGAAAGCAAGCTTTAATGTTCAATGGTTTGTCCAATCTTGCAAACCTGTATCCGTTAATCTGAGCAACACACTGGATGATAAAAATCCATAGTATAACAAGCATTGTTAATATTCTATTGTTCTGAAAATATGTACCATTTGTATTGTTGTATGTTATTCTGTTTCTGTCTTCATTTTTGCTGTTTGTTTTTGTTTTTACTCTTTAAAATAAAATAACACAAAATTTTAAAATAAGGAATTGAGTGTAACAATTTAAATGGTATGTCGGGTCCAGGTGCCTCCCGTTTGGTCTGCCAGCGTGTGACTTACAGGGTGCTGGTTGCCTCGGCTGTGCCTGCTGTGCTTGTCTTTCCCAGGATTCCCTCCGTCACAGTTGGATTCATGAGACGCAGTCCCTAGCATGAACCTCCAGTGAGCGCCTGGTGAAGAAAGACCCCTGCAGGAGGACCAGGCATACCGTCTCTGCCTCCAAATAGTAGGCCTTTGGACAAACATGGGAGATTGGCCCCGGGCGTCACCCCGGTTCCTGCCAGTGGAGGAAGTGGTCAGTCAGCCCCAAGGGCTCCCCCTACACTGAAGCCACAGATGCATGACCCAACAGTGGGACATAGGACGGACACTGTTTCATCCCTCCCCCAAGTGTCAGCAGTGAGCATTTTAGTGGACAATGAAAGAACAGGATTAGACATGGTGACACTTGGGTGGAATCCCAGATCTCAGGGAGGCTGAGGCAAGCGGATTGCCAAATTGGAACTCACACAAAGCAATTTAGCAACTTAGTGAGACTCTGTATTAAAACAAAAGTAAAGGACTGAGAATGCGGCTCAGTGTGAAGGCCTTGGGTTGAATCCCCTGTACTCCCTCTCCTAAATAAGCCTGATTAAGTGACTGATGGAGAAAGAGACTGACCCAGCCTGCTCCTGGAGCCTGGTAAGCATCTGGCTCGGGCCACAGCTGCTCAGCACAGGTCACTGACGCTGCACACCAAGTCACATGTCGGCATTGCTACAGGGCACTGCAGGGCCACCTCCATCCCACAGCTGCCCTCTGGAGGCTCAGAGGATTGAGCAGTAGAACAGCAGTTAAATGACAGCAAGGTCTTCTTCACTTGACCCTTGAGTTCAAGCCTGGATGTTTTGCACACAGGGTTCAAAGATAACTGTCACAGCCTGAGGTTTCTGATTAACACTGTCCTGAAGGGGGCCTTGCAGTGTGCCTCAGTAGTGCCCTTAGAAGGGTGACCATGCACTGCAGGGACCTTGCTGTGGCTGAGCAACTCTGCACAGTGAGACCTACCATGCTGTCTTTATCCACTCAGCTCTGTGGCTGTTTAGGTTGGCTGCACAGCTTGGCTACCTGGAAAACTGCTCTCAAACATGAAAAATCAGAGATGCTGGGCACCGGGGTGCACACCTGTGGTACCAGCACTTGGGAAGCTGAAACAGGAGGGTACCTGCGGATTTGAGGTCAGCCTGGGCTACACAGTAAATTCGAGAACTTTATGGTGAAAACTTGCCATAGATAGACAGACAGACAGACAGATAAATGAAATCAGGTGCAGTACCTCTACCTTTGCCCTTTCTCAAGAACAATTTACTCGGGGCTGGAGAGATGGCGCAGTGGTCTAAAGCACCTACTTGGAACAAGCTTGGCAAAGCACAGGGACCACGGTTCAATCCCCCAGCACCACATGCCAGCCAGCCCCGCCCCCTGGTGGGCTGAGCTGGCCACACACACACACACTAAATAAATGTTAAAAAAAAAAAAAAAACCATTATAAAAAAAGAACAATTTACTCATTTCTGGTCTTTGGTGGTTCTATACAAATTTTAGAGATTTTTTTTCCATATGAAAAAGGCATTGAGTCTCTCTCTCTCTCCCTCTCTCTCTCTCTCCCCCCCCCCCCGTTTCAGTGTGGGCACTGGACCCAGGGCCTTGCTCCCACTAGGTAAATGCTGTCCCCTGAGCTGTCCCCAGGTCTTACTTATCATATCAACAGGGTTCTTCTGACTGGCCTTGGAGGCCTTTATAATAATCTGGTAAGTCTACCTCTAATTTCTTCTAATATAAAAGAATCACAAATTCCTAGTAAACAATTTTGAAATGCCTAAAACATAGTATAGAAGCCAGCACTAATTGAATGAGCACAGGAACCACGTGCATGCAGAAAGCATCAGATCGGAACGCATGTGAGCCGCAGCCAACTTTCCCCTGACCTTCATCCCAGCCTCCTTTCCCTCTCTCTCCTTTGAAAACCAGCCCTGAGTCCAGCCCACACTGGCAGCTCCTTCCTTCTCTCACCCACAAGCCTTTGGCCTGATTGGACCAGGGATTTCTCTCTCTTTTTTTTCCAATTTGTGTATAATTTTTGTGTACAGTGGCCACTGCAACAGTTTTACATTCTTTCCCCCACACGCTCATACATATAATAAGCATTTACATAACACTGAGTCATTTTTAAGCCAGGTGATAAAGGGTACTTTATTTCTTCCTTGTTAATACTTCCTGAAAACTAAAAGGAAGAAAGAGACTAAGCAGGGGATGCTGAGCTACAGCAACATGTTCTGGTAGCATGCTTCTCCACCAGTACCGCTCCTCAGCCCTGGGACTTCAGGCCCCTTACGGACGGTAGATCCCGTCAGTGGCTTCAGAGGCACCAGGAGACAGTCCACGCCAGCTGTACTAGAGTGACAAAACAAGAACTAAAATATACACAGTTGAATATTTCTTTGATAAAAACGTAATTTTGGCAAATTAATTTACCAAAATGCATAAGAAGAAAACATCATTCTAGACATAGAGTATATTGTTCAAAGCATAGCAAAGTCACATGATATAGCTAGATTTTGGGGGGTGTTACGACTAGATTTTTAGTATAATTTGTTTTGCAGGAGAATAATCGGTAGTGGCACTTGTAGTTCCTTTTTCAGTCACTGAATATGCAGCAAGCACGTCCAAAACGTAGATTCTGTGCAGAGACGCTGCCTTGCTACAGCATTCACAGTTTAAAGTGAATTTTTGGGCTCAAGTGTCAGGTGCCTCTTTTTGTATAACAAAGTAGAAAATGTAAGAAAATGATGGATGGACCTATTATTCTGTAGAAAGCAAGTCTGAGTGTGTAACTGCTGGGGATCTCAAGACACTAGACTCTGCAGTGTCTCAGGATCTTCAGACGCCAGAATCGACCTTGGATACCAGGTGTCAACCATTTACCAGCAGACAGCCTCTAATGAAAAGAGCCGTGTAAAGAGTGCCCGGTGACAGAAAATCGCCATTCAGAGCACTTTATAACTCATGTCACTGATCAACTTTTAAAGAACATTAGACCAGAGCCCCAAAATAATATTTTAATTCTGAGAAACAGCCAGCCTTGCCTAGTTACACGCACGTGTGCTTGGCAAGACAGTACTGACGTTCTCTGCCTAGAGCACAGAGTTCATTCAGAGTGACACAGAATCAGAGGGAAGATGTGTGGGCCCTTCAGGACGACAGTTTCCAAGATGAATGCTCCTGCTCAAGGCTAATGTCAGTCGCAACAAACAGGCGCTGCACACCCCGAACCTCTCTGCACCTCTCAGAGGGGCCAAAGCTGGGTCTTCAGGATCACATACTCCACTGTCAGGTAAAGGATGGAGAGTGTGGTGCAGTGTAGGAGTAATCTGGAACTTGCAGCAAACACCGGGAGAGCTGCAGCACTGTCTGGCACTTCTGCTGATGCGCTGACCAGGAAGTAGGCCGTTGCAAAGGTTGCTGGTGGCTGACCTCATCCTCAGGGCTGGGACGTCTCCACCGGCAGCAGGAAGGCTGTGAGGTCCTGCAGCTGAGGGGCCTTTGCCGCGGGGCCCGGACCCCACCAGCCACATCATACGCCTGCTCCAGGACCGCCAGAAGCTCTCTGTCCAACAGGTCCACATGCAGAGCCAGGTGCTGCTGTGCTGGCAGCCCGCGGAGGGGTGGAAATTCCTTTCCAGAGGCAGAGTGGCTTGTTTTAAAACACTTAACAGTCCATCCTGGGAAGGCTTCCCATGCCTGGTATCTGGCACATCCATGAAAATAAATTCTCGAGAGGCCAGAGAATCCAGATAGACAGAGTCAGATCTCCACTCCTGCGCGAAGCCACCACTTTTCTCGTGGAGGAGGCAGAATTCAAACTGGCCGTCCCATTTCACACTGCCATCCACAGTGGTGGTGGCAGCCACTGTCCCCAGCACACACTGGTGTCCCTCATTGCTGACACCTCTCCACGAGTCTCTGACGAGCTGCTGCAGCCCTCCTCCTGCTTCCTCAGGCCCAAGGAGGACTGGCTCTCCCACACAGGCCTGTGCCTCCCACACTCTGCTTCATCTTGCCCAGCCGTCTCAGTGCTCCCATTCACGTGCTTTTCAGACTTGCCCTCATACTTCACGAAGCCCAACCCACAAGCGCTAGACAGGGAAATTGGTCCTCTGTGAGTACGTCTCCAAGGGTGACAGACAAAAATTGGTTCTTGGGTCTTTGCCAGAACCATTATCTCTTCTCTTTGGTCACCAGACTTAGAAGTTGTAACTTATCAGAATCATTCAAGTTCGATACTGAAATCAGGTTACCACCAGCATCAGCTTCTTTAAGAACAGTCCTTGCTTCTTTGGCAAACATTTCGAGGCTGCTGATTACTGCTCACTGCCACTGGTTCCTGTGCAGCCGCGCGCTTGGACCAGGGCTATCTTAATAAAATGTTCGTATTGAAAAAAAATGTTCATATCGGCCCTGGTGAGATTATTAAGACACTGAGCACAAATACAACACTATTTACCCTAACATAAATGCTAAGTTCTGAGAAAGAGAATACCTGACTTTATGTGGCCAGGAATTTGTTACTAGCCTGGATAATGGAAGAATGTATGGAAAATTTTCCAAATACCAGCAAACTAAATAACACACTTGTAAATAAGTGGATCAAAAAAAATTAAAAGGAAATTGGAAGCTGGGTTTGTATGCACAGGTGGTGCATACCTGTAATCCCAGCACTCTGGAGGCTGAGACAGGAGGATCACCATGAGTTTGAGGCCAGCCTGGGCTACACAGTGAGTTCAAGTCCATCCTGAACTACATAGGGAAACTCTATCTCAAAAAAAAAGAAAAAAGGAAGTTGGACAGAAATAATTAAGTTAAAAGAAAAATATAAGAAGATAAGGGATGCCACTATAGCAGTATCGAGTAGGAAATTTAGAGCACTGAATCCCTAGAAATTGTCCGGGTGGGAGGGGCAGCACCAGCAGCCAGTTCCGAACACTCAGGTTCACCTCCTCACTGGTGGCCAGGCCGAAGGAGGCCATTTGTTCCAGTCAGAAGGAAGAGGGGCTCACCCAGCACGGGCTCTGAGGAAGCACAGGGACCCTATTCGCCTCAAGTCCTGTTTCCCTGAGTCCAAGTATGCAAGGGACGGGTGGAAGAACAGGAGAAACTCCCCTGGAGTATCTCGTCCTCCCTGGCTCTTCTCTTCTCCTCCCTTCCCTGTGGAGATGAGGCTGGACTTTGGTCTCCTGGTGCCTGCCAGGACCTGCTTAGTCGAGCTTTTGTCTGGGTTGGGGAGAGTCCCAGAGGGGTTATGCGCAGGCCTGAGGAAGTTTGGAGACACTGTTTTCATTTAGAGAAAGAAAAAGAGATTTTAAAGCTTAATTTTTCTGCGCTGATGGCAATAGGAAAACAGAAATCAAAGGGGCATACAAAGTGTTTGTTTGTCTGTCTTTTTGAGATAGGGTCTTGCTGCAGTTCAGGCTGGCCTTGAGCTCACTTTGTAGTCTAGGGTGGTCTCAAACCGGCAACAATCCTCCCTGCCCCAGTCTCTTGAGTGCTGGGATTGCAGGCATGCACCACCACACCCGGCCCATACAGAGTACTTTGGAAGTAACAAATATGTTCGTTATTTTAGTGCTGATGGTACGCCAGGTGTGCAGGGTGTGTGTGTTGTGCATGTGGACGTGTGAGAACATGGCAGAGCACACGCCTTCGGGCAGTGCAGCACATGAGGCTAAAGCAGACACTGGCACTGGGCTCATGGAGCCTCACCCTCCACCCTCCTGAACCTGGGCACACCCCCGACCTTTGTCCCAAGGCCAATAACCCAGAGGCAACAAGAAAAACAAAACCCTCCGGTCCGCTTGGAAAGTTCTGAAGTTGCAAACCAACTTGCCTGTGTGCCAGACCCTCCCGCAGGACCTGTAGGAGGCTTTCTGTGCAGGCAGGCCCCGTACGCTGCTGTGCTACCGATCAGGCTCTGGAAGCCCCAGTCGGAAGTGCCCCGTGCTAGTGCGACATTTTAAATTCACCCCACCGCCTTCAGCATTCTTGCCGTTCCCCTGCCCTCTGGTGCCAGCCTGGCCACGCTAGAGCACCTCACTGGGCCTCAGTTTTCCTTGCCTTCGTGCACCACATCCATCTGAGGGACATGGGACCTGGAGCTGTGGGTGTCGTGGCGACCCGAGTGCAGACGTGACTTGTCGCAGCCTGAGCCTTCCGCCAGCATCACCTTCCCCTTCCCCAAGCAGCCTAGGAGGGGAGTTGAGAGGCACAGAGCAGAAGGGCCCACGCACTCTGCGGTGGGCGCAGAGGAAAGTGACTGATGCCACAAATAAAAAACCAAGAAAACGATGCAAGATGTCAGTCCAATTATTTCACCAAATAATTAAGCTACAATAGACTAAGTGTTATACTTTTAAGACTGGATTGGATTTTCTCACGAGCAACGTGTGGCTTAAACAGACAAATTCAGGCAAAGGGCACCAAGACACCGGAAGCAGAAGAATGAAAAAAGACACAAAGCAAGGTTAAAGCTAAAATATCAAGCAGACCATAATCACACTGTGAGGTACTATGTGCCTCTCCTAGTACTTATAAGGAAGACAGAAAACCAGGGCAGCTATAGGATATTGGAACATAATTCATAATTTTGACCTAAAAGACATAAAACTTGATTAGTCGACAAACATAAGCGTGTTCCATAAAATGTGTAGCTGAATACTGGAAGACCTAGCTTAAGAATTCAAAGTGGCACCCTAAGGAGAACTGGGAAGGGGAGAGTGACGGGCTCTGTCTCTTGTAAATGAATGCTGCTGAGGCCGTGCTATGGAACCCAGTACCGAACGGAGAGCCACATACTCTGCCTCTGGGCGTCGGGAGGCAACCAGCTTTATGATTCCGGAGGCTGATGGGGGACTCACTCCCGAAGCCTCAGCCCAGGGCCACTTTGGGCTGGGTTTATATAGGCTCACAAGCAGGAGACACAAAAGCTTAAAAGGGTGGTGAACTTCCTTTGGATAACTCCACTTATTCTTTGTGGCTGAGCAGAAGGTCCTTAAAACAAGTTAGCCAGCCAGAGCTGGGTCAGGTCATCTCTGCTTGGCAGCTGGGTGTAGTCAGTCAAGGCTGAGTCTAACAGATGAGCTCCGTGGTAGGCTGCATGATCTTATTTTGCCCTAATATGGTGTCAGATTACTAGTTGATTTTTACATTTTTAAATTTTCATCACAGCCAGGTGTGTGGACATGCAATAGTCCCAGCACCCTAAGGCTGAGACAAGAAAGAAGGTAGCAAGGTTAAGCCCAGCCTGGACTACACAGCAAGACCTTCTCTCAAAAACACACAAAAAAGATGCTGTTGTTTCTGTCTCTTTTCTAGTCAACCTATTAATAGATTTCATTTAGTTAAAACGACAATGACAACAATGATTTCCTGGGACTGGTGAGATGGCTCAGTGGTCTAAAGCACCTACTTAGAACAAGCTTAGCAAAGCACAGGGACCGCAGTTCA
>NW_004524601.1:405276-415455 GCF_000260255.1 Octodon degus
GCCAGCCCCGCCCCCTGGTGGGCTGAGCTGACCACACACAAAAAAAAATAAAATAAACGAACAAATAAATTTAAAAAAAAATTAAAATAAAAAATAAAAAACCAATGATTTCCTGCAATGGCTCTTAGTCTCCTCTTCTCTCACGCTTCCCCGTTGTCCCAGATTGAAAAAGCACATGAGCAGTAAGAATCAAAAGAGCTCCTTAATACTTCTCTAAAATCACTGATTTATGACTTCTCTTAATACGTCTTTAAAATTTCTGATTTCATTCATTCTAGAACATTCTCTAAGCAGTCTTGGATGTCCATAGCTGAACATCCCCTGGTTCCTGTGTTGCTTGCCTTTGAGTCCTAAAGAAATTCTTTCCAGGTTGCTGGAGTCCTGAGCAAAGACCAGGACGAGACACTCAGAAAAGGTAGTGTGGATCTGCATTTACTGAAGGTGCAACAGAAGTAGACTCTGCGTGAGGGCAACCGTGAACAGACCTGTAGCATCCCTGAGGAGAACGGCAGAGCTCTTGGGTCCGGAATTCTTAGACTGCTTCTCCCTCATGCACATAAGGCATTTGGGGTGGTTGTCCCCACCGTAATTCATTTAGCCTTCAGGCAGGAGATTAGGGCTTGGCCAACTGGCTGGGCAGGGGGACCTGACCTGTCAGTCACAGAGAACTAGGACACAAGCATAGAAAAAACAGCTCCTAAGTCTTGCACCTGGCACTAGCCAGAAAGTGCTATCTTCAATTCCAATGTGAGATTAAGCAGGGTTTTTGTCTTTAATACATGTAAAACTGCACTACCTGTTGCTCCTGTCTTGTCCAATTCTTTGCTCAGGATGAGAACCTGGTAAGAATTTCTCTAAGGAGCCCACAACTCCCCAGAGCCCTGGAACAGGCTAACATGGGATTAAAGTTGTCCTATCAAAGGCACACTTGGTTTTATGCCAGATGTAAATGAAGAATCAAAAGTGGTACTTTCTCTGATTGGCTGCCGATTCTGTGCTCTGCACGGGTGTCTTGGGCCTCCATCGATGACAGGTGCTTCACAGCTGCCTAACTGGTTTGCGCCGTTCCAACCTCCTACCTCACCTGGACAGAATTCAGCCACACTGTTCTTTTCTCCTCAAACCCCCTCTGCAACTCACAAACCCATCTCATTTTCCCAAGAGTTGAGTGCACAGGGCCCCTGCACTGGCTCCGGCCATGCTCAGGGCCTGAACATGGATGTGCCCAGGGCTGCTCCCAGAAGGAGGAAGGACAGTGAGTGGAAGCCAACACCAGCTCACTGGTGGGCCCTCCCTCCATCTCTTCTGGACCAGCAGTCCAGCCTCTGGGGAGAGACTGAGACAGCCAGCCAGACCCTGGGTCTGCTCACCCAAAGCAGCCGGTGGGGAAAAGAGACTTTCACTGCCTCCCTTTGCTTTCCAGGGCTCGGCCTTTGCTGTGGAACCACTAGGCCAAGGTTACCCTGGACAGTGAGCAGCGCAGTCTAGGCTGACGTCTGTTATCTGCAGCAAGCAGGTGTCCAGAAATGCTCGCTTGTGTCCACAAGCAGCACCTGGCCACCTTCTTTTTTTTTTTTTTTTTTTTTTTTCTTTGAAAAGTACCTACCAACATCCTACCTACAGATTCAGAAATAAAATAAGAAGTAGTAGCAGTTTATAACCATTTATTTGTTGAGGTAGTGATTTTAAAGAGTGAAATTTCTCTCTCTGGGTTGCTTCCTGGGGTGACAACTGTTAACATTTTTATTCTTTCAGGATTTTTAATAATTCTTTGATTATTAAGTCTTAATAATTCTTGCTTTGTCCCTTACTAGCTGTTGGAATCACGATTTTTCTTTCTTTCTTTTTTTTTTGGGGGGGGGGGTCGGAACTGGGGATTGAACTCAGGCCCTTGCACTTGCCAAGCAAGCGCCTATTCTACTGAGCTATCTCCCCGGCCTCCTTCAGGGTTTCTCTAGCTGGCCTCACCGAACCTTTCCAGACTCCTCCCACAAGCTAGGTCCAAAGGTTCCGAACCTCGTGATCAGATATAGTCAAGGCAATGACCCGGCTCCTGGTTCTGTTAGGGAAAAGGAAACTAAACAGGTAGGAGCTCCACAGGACAGGTTTATTTCAGAACAAACCTGAGAGGGACTGCCCTGGCACTGAGACTAGAATAGGAGCTCTCCAGCGAGCCATGAGGTCTCCAGGGCCGCGAGCACAGAAGGGGCGGCGCTGTGGAGGAAAAGGTCAGTGTGAGGCCACGAGGGAAAACTTCAGTGAAAAGGGGTTATGGCTATCTGTTCACGATAAGGCTTGAGAAATATAGGGTGCGGTGACTGCCTGCCAGGAATAGCTCTGGAGAACGGAGGGGTGTGGCCCCAGGGCTGGGGCTTGTTAGCCCGTGATTATGCGTCCTAGCAGGTGGGAAGACATAGCAGGATGGAAGAGGCTTAAGGTGACCTCTGGTCAGTCCGGATGGTGGTGGCCAGACTCCCTCAGTATCTAAATCTATATTAGGTTTCTTGGGAGAAACAGAACCAGTACAAAATGTATGCATCATTGATTTTACTGTATTTTTTGGTCGAACTTTTTTAGGGGAGTCTTATTTTTTTTGGTGCCAGGGACTGAATCCAGGGCTTCCAGCTTGCTAGGCAAACATTCTACTGCTGAGCCAAATCCCCAGCCCCTGTTGACTTAAAAAAAAAAAAAGATTCTGAGTAACTTTTTTTTTTTGTAACTTCCTACAAACTAAAATGTTTTCATATATAAAAAGGAATTCACCAGTGGTCCATGCCTGTAATCTCAGCTATCCAGGAGGCCGAGATATAAAAATCATAAATTCCGAAGGCAAGTGCAGCAAAATACTATCTCAAAATTAGATACAAAGGGCTGGGAAGGGTAGCTCAGTGGTAGAGTGCTTGCCTAACATGTGAGAAGCCCTGTGTTCAATCCTCAGTGCAGCAATAAATTAATTCATACAGCAAAAAAAAAAAAAAAAGGAGGGGAGAGGGACAAGAGGATGAATACAGAGGCATGAGGTGTCAAGTACTAACACCCCATGATAAATGTCATAATTATGTAATACAATTATGAACTAATAAAAAAGGGTACAAAAAAAACCCCAAATCCCCAGCCAAATATATGTATAATTGTACAAAGGAATTTATTAGGTAAGATTACAGGATCAGAAGCAGAAAAGACTCAGTCCCATGAGGCTTATTTCCAGTGCTTTTGTGTCTCAAGGAATTGGACAAGACATATGGAAAAGGCAGCGAATGTGCACATTTATTGAAGGTAGAAAAGAGTTGCATCCCACAGGCTGAGAGTGGGCCGCGGGCTGAGAATGGGCCGCGGGCTGAGAGTGGTCACGGCCTGAGAGTGGGCCGGTGAGGAGAGTCACGCAGTGCAGGGCAGGGGGAAAGGGCCCCTTGCTTCCAAAGTTCCTGGACTGTGCACATCTTGGCAAAGAAGGCACCAGGACAGTTGTCTTATCAAAGGCTCACTTGGTGTTAAGCCACGTGTGAACTGTCCTATCAAAAACTCACTTGGCTTCTTGTCATATGCAAATAGGTGATCAGGACAGTGTCTTTTGATTGGTTGTTACCAATTCTTAATGCAAATTAAGGATTGCAAAGAGCATTTGTTTTGTTTCATTTAGGTTTGCTTTGGCCTTTTGAGACAGGGTCTCACTAGCAGCTCAGCCGGCCTCCAGCCCACTTTGTAACTCAGGCTGGTCTCTATCTTGCCACGACCCTCTTGCCTCCACCTTCTGAGAGCACCTCCATGCCTGGCTGAAAAGAGCACCTTCTGTCTGTTCCTAAAAGCAGTGCCCGTGTCAAAGGAAGGACTGAAAATAGCACTTTTCTGAGTGGCTCTGTGTACGGGGATGACCGCACCACCATTCGAGGGCGTCGCTCTGGGAAAGTCGCTTGCCCTTTCGCTGTCCTAAGAGGACTTCCCAAACTGCTTCAGAAAGTGGCAAGAAGGAAGACACAGTGTGTTGGAGGGGGTGTTTCAAGGAGGATTAACGGGTAATATGTTTTTAACTGCATTGTTTATTAAAATTTAAACATTCATCATATGTTTCTGTTTTCTTTTGCCTTTTTTGAGACCAGGTCTCACTGTACAGATGAGGCTGCTGCAGAACTCACTGTGCAGCCCAGGCTGACCTCATGTGGCAGCCCTCCTGCCTCAGCCTCCCTAGCAGAGAGCGCAGGCACGGGCCGCCAAGCTCAGCTCGTCATACACTTCTATCACACCTTGCCTCGTGTTTCTTTGTGGTTTTGTGAGGGGAGACGCAGTGCTTTGTTATTCATTTTTCTTTGAGAGAACATGCTGTTATTTTGTTTGTTTGTTTTTTACAGCACCTATAAACAGGTCAGTGAGTATACTATCTTGAATGCATATATATATATATATATATATATATATATATATATCACCTTATACTTCAATCTTCAATAAGAGTAATGATCTCACTTCTATCCATTCTCTTGCAAATGACATGATTTTTCTTTTTTAATGTGTTTGGTACAGGGTCTCACTATGCAACTCAGACTCGTGGTGACCCTCCTGTTCTCAGCCCCCCAGCGCGGGATTACAAGCGTGCACCACCATGCCTGGTCCCGGTAGGCCGCTCACCGTGCCCAGGGCTGGGCCAGTGCAGCATGTGGTACTGGGGATTTCATTCCTTTTATGGACGAAATTTTCTGTATCCATTCATAGGAAAGGGCATGTAGGCTGTTTCCATAGCTTAGCTATTTTGAAGTTAGCTGCTATAAACTTGGATGTATCACTCTAGTATGATATCTTTTATTCTTTCTGGACTATACGCAGAAGAGGCATAGCTGGGATGGTGATCAAGTTTGACTGAGCCAATATGGTTGGTTTGGGAACTGCTCAGGAAAGTAGAGCTTTCACGCACCACAAAGGTTGTCATCTCTGGGTGGGAAGTTCTCCCTGAGAATCTGCCCAATTGTTCACCAACCTGCTTGCATTATGTTTTCAAATAAAGAACGTGGAATTTCAGAAGTATGTTTACAATGAAGTGAGAGAGATGGTCTCACACAGTCATTCTCTCTCTCTCTCTCTCTCTCTCTCTCTCTCTCTCACACACACACACACACACACACACACACACACCCCAAAGGAGCAACAAAGCATGAACAGTGAGCAGGTCCAAGCATGCGGAGTGCGGAAGTCTCAGCTCGGGCTCCCGGGGAGGGCAGTGTGGCAGCAGTCGGGTTTCCATCTTGCTTCAAGCTGCTGTGAAGATCCATGTGGACAGAAGAGCAAACACCAGGGAGCCACTATGTTGCACCCAAGGATGGGGTACAAGCAGAGGTGGCTATGCCCAGGAGGCCATGGGGAGCTGAGACCCACTCAGAGTCTGCTCTCTGCCTGCCCCTAGTTAGTTTCGCCGTTCTCCCCAGAAGCCACCAACTCCCGCTGGACACAAAGAACAAAAGTGGAAGCCGGTTGAGTGGACTTGCTCAGTGCAGGGAGGGACCCTGCCCGAGGCCCAGCCTTGGTCTGCTGCAAATAGCTCTGCTCCCAACCCTCACACAGTGATGCGCTGGTCAGCCTCAGTCCACTTCCTGCAGTCTGGAAGTACAGCTGCAAAGACCCCTTCCTGGCCCTCAGGAAATATTCTCATCTGAACAAAGGGCAGGCCCTGGACTTTAGAGGTCAGCCATGCAGAGGTCAGCCATGCAGAGGTCAGCTTCTTCCCAGTTTCCAGAAGGACCTTGAGTATTCCTGAGCCCCTGTGAGCCTTGGTTTGCTGACCTGTAGAATGGGAATAGTAACAGCTCTCTGTCACATGGTCAAGGGCTCAGCAGCAACAGGCGGCTCCTTCAACTGCAGCAAGAGGCCTCAAGCCATCCTGGCTCATGGCCCTTTAGTATGTCCAGAGGAGTCAGGGAGGCCCAGCAGAGAGAGGGGATTCCCACTCTGCCACATCCCCAGCCCCAGAGAAAGAGCCTCTTGGGTGATAAAACAGCAGGCTGCAGGGAGACCCAGCGTGCAGACGTAGTAGTGTGCTCTGAAATGGGGTGCAGGGCGTCAGGACGAGGAGGCGGAGCCTGTAGGTGAAACCCTGGGCTTCCCAACTGACTGGAGAGAGTTTAGGACTTCGGGGCAATCACGTGGGAGTTTTCTGCTTGCAGTCTGGCTTTCTGTTCCAAGGTTGGTACCGAGATGATTATTTTACAACAGAGATAGCCAAGGACAATAAAAAGAGACTTTGATTCTCATCCCCACCTATCACAGGAGTAATCACAGGAATAATCATCCTAAACTACAGACAAGAGCTGAGTTGGAGACGTGGATTCTGACGCACACAGGAGGATAAAGCCCTGGCACACTCAATGCCCCTGGCCAAGCAGCACCCAATCCAGTGGCAAATTAGACTAACCAGACGCAACACCCAGAAGAGTGAGGAAGAAAGCCCCACGTCCAGCACTCGGCTGTGGAAGCAGCGCGACCAGGCTGAGACACTGGTTCCTGCTCGCTGTCGCATCGCTGGCTCCCCAGCCCAAACCCGCCCAGGCAGTTGCTCGAGTCCTTGTTCATCACCCGCACGTGCCTAACATGTACCTATGGACTCACAGGCACATGTGGGATCGTACGTGCCCTCCTGACACTGCTTAAATCAGATCCCATACGTATATTTTCCTTTCCATGTTCAGCTTTGTGTTCCTGAGCCAGAGCAACTGCTGATCGCTAGGCTAGACAGACCAACATGCTAGTGTCATGCTGCTCACCCTAAGAACTCTAACTTTATTCCTCTCTTTAGTGGGATTCCTTTATATGGCTATACCATGATTTATTTAATATTGCTTTCTTTTAAAAAAAAATAGTGCTGCTCTGAAAACTCCCCTGTACCTTGCAGTACAAGTACAAGAGGTTCTTTAGGGACACAGATCCAAACTGAAACTGCTAGCATAAGCGAGCAGTAAATGTCCAAAGCTTATAGAAATTACCAGATGCTCTTCAACAGCTGTGCCAACTTATGCTTCTTTTGGCAGCACAAAGCAGTTTCTTTGTACCACACATGTGCACATGCGCACACACACACGCACATGCATACACATGCCCTGATCATGCTGCTTGCTGACTTTCTCAGTATCGTCTATGTGCTCAGCATAAAGCAATGGTGCTATGGCTTTGTTTCCACCACGCTGTTCTCTGGAGAGACTGTTTTCATGTGGCTGTTGGTCATTTGTTGGTTCATATTTTTTGCCCATATAATTCGATGCATTTTTATGGATTTATAAATTATATGTACATCTGTTGTATGTGGATAGAGATACAGATATGGATATGGAAACAGAGATATAGAGATGGAAGTGACATGGAGATGAGATGGAGATGGAGATGAGATGGAGATGAGATGGAGATGGAGATGGAGATGAGATGGAGATGGAGATGGAGATGGGATGGAGATGGAGATGGAGATGGAGATGGAGATGGAGATGGAGATGAAATGAGATGGAGATGGAGATGGAGATGAAATGAGATGGAGATGGAGATGGGATGAGACAGAGATGGAGATGGAGATGAGATGGAGATGGAGATGGAGATGGGATGAGATGGAAACGGAGATGGATTGAGACGGAGATGGAGATGGAGATGGAGATGAGATGGAGATGAGATGGAGATGGAGATGGAGATGAGATGGAGATGAGATGGAGATGGAGATGAGATGGAGATGAGATGGAGATGAGATGGAGATGGAGATGAGATGGAGATGGAGATGAGATGGAGATGGAGATGAGATGGAGATGGAGATGGGATGAGACAGAGATGGAGATGGAGATGAGATGGAGATGGAGATGGAGATGGAGATGGAGATGGGATGAGACAGAGATGGAGATGGAGATGGAGATGAGATGGAGATGGAGATGGAGATGAGATGGAGATGGAGATGAGATGGAGATGGAGATAGGATGAGATGGAAACGGAGATGGAGATGGGGATGGAGATGGAGATGGAGATGAGATGGAGATGAGATGAGATGGAGATGGAGATGGGATGAGACAGAGATGGAGATGGAGATGAGATGGAGATGGAGATGGAGATGAGATGGAGATGGAGATGGAGATGGGATGAGATGGAAACAGAGATGGAGATGGAGATGAGATGGAGATGAGATGAGATGGAGATGGAGATGGAGATGGAGATGGAGATGGAGATTAGATGGAGACGGAGACGGAGACGGAGACGAGATGGAGATGAGATGAGATGGAGATGGAGATGGAGATGGAGATGAGATGGAGATAAGATGAGATGGCGATGGAGATGGAGATGAGATGGAGATGAGATGGAAATGGAGATGGGATGAGATGGAAATGGAGATGGGATGAGATGGAAATGGAGATGGGATGAGATGGAGATGAAATGAGATGGAGATGGAGATGGAGATGGGGATGGAGATCGTAGAGATCTCCTTTGTCAGTTATATGATGTAGCAGACATCATTTTCAAGCTTTTGGTTTTCAGTTTTCAATGTTTTTGCTGTTTTAAAACAGACGAGGCAGGACCAGCCAGATAACTTCGCAGACTAAAGCACCTGCTTAGGCAGAGCACAGCATCTTGGGTTCAATCCCCAGTGTGCCCTGCTGGCAGAGCCCCTGGGGTGCATTGAGAGGGGAATTGAGCCTGGGTGTGGTGGCATGTGCCTGTCATCCCAGCATTTAGGAGGCTGAAAACAGTAGGATCACTAGGAGTCTGATCTATGTAGTAAGAACCTATAGTCCCTGTAGACTCTGTACCAAATGCAAAAATAAAATAGAATAGACAAGTGATAGCTCAGCAGTCTAAAATGCCTGCTTAAGCAAGCTTAGGCAAGTACAGGGACCACAGTTTAATCCCCAGCACCATATTCCACCCTAGCCCCACCCCCAGGGCAGGTTGAGCTGGCCACACAAAAAATAAATAAATAAAATAGACAAGGCAGGACCAGGGATATAGCTCAGTGGCACAGAGCCTGCCTGGCAAGTGCAAGGTCCTGAGTTCAATTCCTAGTACCAACAAAAGCAAAAGAAGTGAAAGTGACTCCACTGAAATCAGTTCACAAGTGAAGATCAGTAGTGGGTTACCGAGGGCCAGGCTGCGGGCAGAAACCCAACTCTGCACAGCAGAAGCAACCGGCGCTCTTCTGGCTTGAGTGGCAGCTGGAGTATGGAACAGCAGATTGGATTGGGACATGTGCACGCATGGTACATGGGCCTGCAGATGTGCCTGTGTCCCAGGCCCACAGCTGGGGACCCTTTCTCCTCCACCCATCCTGCCATTCCAGCTGGCTGAGGGGCAGTGAGAGGCGCTATCCCAGACCCAGAACAATCTCTCCCAGCAGCAGGGGTGCAGGCTGTGACAGCTGCAGAATGGGGGACTTCTCACTGCAGGGTGTAAGTTCCCTCCTGCTGTGTAAGAACCCCTTCAGGGTCTGCTCTGAGCTCAGGTACGGGACAGACACTGGGGTTTCTGTTCTAAAGAAAGCAGAAGTCACAGCATGGTTTTTAAGGCAAGAAAATGACCTGGTAGGAAGGGGCTACTGGCAGAAGAGGGCAGCAGGGGAGGTTTCCTGGGGCTTCCTGTGACTTCCTGTGCCACAGAAGCAGCCAGCTGGCTGGTGGGGAGGTACCCTTGGTGACCAGAGTGAGGCCATCCGAGGAAAGCTGACAGGGCAGACAGTGTGGCCCCAGAAGACAAGAGAGGTGTGAGTGTGCAAGGACAGCAGGGCGACATAACCAGGGACAGGCTCAGGGCGGCTGGACCATGAAGGTCTGTTTGGGATTCAGAGAAGCCCAGTCTGAATGCAGGGTTCAGGCACAGCCACACCCAGGCGCTGCGGTTCAGGCAGGGGACTCAACATATGTGGGCTGAGGGAAGTGTAAGGGTGCCACATCGGCCCAGGAGGTGTTCACTGGTGACCGTGCTTCCTACACTGGCGGAACGGTGATGCCAGCGTGGCACCGCAGTGCACTGCAGGGAGAGTGGCAGCGAGATTCGTGCGCTCCCAGTTTCCGGGTATTCCACGGCAAGCGGCACTGCTGTGCGCTCAGGGCGAAGGTCACTAACCAGAACCACAGGTGTCACTCGAAAGTAAAAGGAAAAAGGTCATATTTATTAATGAATCCGTTTCCACTATTTGACAGCATCCAGGGCCACGGAAAAAGATCAAGTAGGAAAGAC
>NW_004524601.1:415618-421460 GCF_000260255.1 Octodon degus
TGGCATGTGGTGCTGGGGGATTGAACCGAGGTCCCTGATGCTTTGCTAAGCTTGTTCTAAGTAGGTGCTTTAGACCACTGAGCCATCTCTCCAGCCCCACATGTTTTGTTTAAAATAAATACTGTTTTAAATATACACTTGCACTTCTGCTTATTGTCTTTGCGATTTCAAAACCGTGGTGTGACCAACAGCACAAGCGGTAGGACCACGGCTGGAAGAGGTAGCATTTGCAATACCTTTCCACATTTTCTTGTCTTTGTTTTCTTTTGCTCTTTGAGACAAGGTCTCACCACGCAGCCCAGGCTGGTCTTGAGCTCACAAGGCTCCTCCTTCCTCAGCCTCCCGAGTGCTGGGTTACAGGCGTGTACCATCATGCCCAGCTCCACAACTTCTTGTCTTGAAACAGTGTAAAGACATCCTCACTCAAAATTTGTTTTTGAAAATAAAAGTTATATAATCTAAAATTTTCAGTAGAAAATCTTTTTAAAATTCAGATTTTCAAAAGCCAGAGTAAGACATGTCAAGCAATCATGTGTGACACAAACACTGCCTGTAAACTGGGACAGGCGTGCAAGCCAGTTCACCACAGAGCCTGGCCACTGCCAAAGCTGCTGCTGCCAGCAACCCTCACCGCTGCATCACACCACTCACTGCTATCTGTCTTCTCAGTCACAAGACCTAACATCACCCGAGCACTGTGGAATGTGACGCACTTGCTGTGGCTGGACCACAAAGCGCCCCGAGCGCTCACGCACTGGTGCTAGCCGTGGCACTGTGGGAAACAGTGACACCCTAAGATGAGGCCTAGTTGAGGGTGGGTCACTGGGGTATGTCCTTGAGAGGCGCACCAAGGCTGCCCTCTCTCTTCCAGGCTCCTATGAAGGGAGCGGCTCTGCCCACCAGTGTTCTGTGCACCACAGGCCCTGAGCGGCTGAGCCAACAACTATGGGCTGAACCTCTGCAACCATGAACCAAAATAGAACTTCCTCCTCTAAGATGAGGGACTCAAGTATTTGTCACAGCAGTGGGCTGCCGACCAACAGTGTCACTGAGGCTAAGCTCCGGACGTTAGGGCTGCCTACTGCATGTGTCAGCCCCCCCCCCACGCCCTCAGCCAGCCTCGGGAACCAAGGCCAGTAGGAAGCTGTGGTGACCACAGGCTCTAATAACAAACACCAGTAGTATCAGCATTAAATATTGGGAGCATTTGTGTAACACCTTATCAAAAGTTTTTCCTTTCATTTTGTCTGATAGGACCCAAACTTCTGTGAATCAAAGGGAAAAAATAAACAATCAGCACGCTGAGCAAACCCAGGCAAACTGTGTAGGACCCTCACTCAACTCCTCCCCACAAACATCTGGGCCAACCGTGGCCGTAGCTGCTACAAAGTTCCCAGTCCAACAGATGTGCACAGGAACACTTCATACAGACGAGGGTACTGTTTGACAATCTTGGAGACTCACACGCCCCACTTGGGAGAAGCAAGAATGGTTATTTGTCCCCATGACAGTTGTGGCTTTCAGGCGTAATGTCCAGGTACTTGCTGGAGGGCTCCACAGAGAGCTTTGGGGCATTTGCCAGATCTAGAATTTAGCCTAACAAAAGCACTACGATCCAGAAACATAGGAACCAGGAACCAGACTACAGGCCCAGGACATCAACACCAAAAGACAAGTGCGTCTGAGGGAGATTGTGTCAGTAGTGTGGTGAGCTGGACGTGGAGCCAAGATCGGGCCTGATGTGCTGGGGACACTGGGAACCAGGCGGGGGCAGCCAGGTCTGGTGCCAAGGGTGCTGGGTACTGCTAGAGCTAGGCCTGAAGGACTTGGGCCCTGCTCTCTCCATCTGGTTCTGCCACAGGACTCCGCCCACTAAGGGGGCCACAGTTCCATGTAAATGAGCACACAGGCACTTTCTCCTTTGCTCCCCCTGCTACTATTTTTCTACAGAGAAGGCTCAGAAAGTGAGCTTGATTTAGTGAGTGTCCCAGACACGGAGATGCTGTGCAGAATGGAAATCCCGGGGCTGGATTTCTAGACCCTGTGCTCTTTGTGTAACAGCAGCCTTACACGCAGGGCGGGGAGGCAAGTGGCCCCCGGGTACGGTGTCCAACTGCACAGAAGCTGGCCGGCCTCAAGCCTGGACTTGCATGAGCAACGGGTTGGAGGCTCACCCTGACATTGTGTTGGGCTCATGTCCCGAAAGAGGCTACACTCAAATGTGCGCAGTAATGAGCTACATTGTGACCAGTTTCCTAGAAAGCCTTCTCAGCAGACCCACTGTCCATGAACTTGGCGTTCATGTAAATAATTATAAAGTCGAGCACTCCTGAGAGCACCTTCTCCTTGCTCTCTGGCTCTTCCTTGAGGAACTCCAGGCTGTGCAGTCACAATGCCCCGTGGTGTCCCAGCCTGCTCAGAGGGACAGAGGACCCTCTGCCTGGGGCTGGCTGGCGTGAGCAGTCACTCACCTCCTAGGCTTGGCTTTCACACCGTGAATGGAGGTTCTACCATGGGACTTTCCACCTCCCCTCCATGAGCCCCTCAAGGATTCACAACATGTTTCCAGGAATTAAAAAGAAAAAGTTACTCTTGGAATTTTAAAAAAAAAGTTCAAGTATATAAAAATGTTCAAAACCTTAATGTAAAAAGCCACGTGGTTTCCATACCAAGCCACCCCAAGGCATCTCTAGACATCCACCTGGCCCTAAGCAGTCCTTTCCCGTCCTTGAACTGAGGACCACAGCGTTTGCTGACAGGGTGGGGCCATTTGCTGCAACGCACACCCCACAGCTGCCAACCCGAGAACAAGGGCCAAGGTGTGTCCTGATGCCCGCGCCCTGACCAAGCCTCGCTGAAGCCAATACTACCTACAACGGGCTCCAGGCACAAGAGACAGCACGTCCCGCCCTTGCCCTGCCAGCTGGGAGTTCCCGCACCAGCACCCAAGTGTGCAGACCAACACAGAACCTCACACTGGGCTGCAAAGATTCTGCCCAGACCCTGAACAAGCCACTCTTCACACTGAGTCATCTTCTTCCAGAGCCAAAGCTGTCCCACCCAAGGAAGTCCCTTCCTGCGTGGGCAGCCAGCCCCCTTGTCCTGAGCCGGAGTCAGCAAGGGTTAGACCTCACTGGGTGTGGAGGGAGTGGAGAGGGCACACCTTGAGCTCACTGCCAAGTACAAGGCCTTCCGAGGGGACATGCGCATGGACCCCAGGGGCAGCCGCCCAGCGCTGTGCTCAGTCGAGGCCAGCAGTTCACAGCACATGACGGAGAGCCCGGCCCCACCTGCACGTCACAGCCGGTTGTCCTCTCCAGGGTGCACAACTGAGTCTCAGGAAAGGAAGTTCCCTAACACTTAGATTTTTTTTTTTAATTTTTTAATTTTTTTAAAGGCGCGGTCTTGCTTTGTAGTTCATGCTAACCCTGAACTCACTGTGTAGCCAGGCTGGCCTCAAACACACAGCAATCCTCCTGCCTCAGCCTAACAAGCACTGGGATTACAGGTGGGCACCACCACACCCTGCTGACATTTAAATTTGTGGGAAGGGGGAAGAAAAAAACAGAATCACCATGCATCCTAAAACAAGGTGCTTCCAGTGGTAGGAGACCAGCTCACATCCACCACCGGTTCCTGGGCCAGGCAGGGGTGGGGATGGTCACAGGAGTCAGAAAAGGAGCCTTTCAAGTCCAGAAGCTGATGCACTGCTACTGTCGAAGAGCTTCCAGGGGCACAGGGAATACCACCTTCTTCCTGAGCGTGAAAGCGGGCTGAGGCATCTGCTTCTTCTGCCCGGTGGCATCCACTTGTTGGCTCACATCATGGTTGACAGCCGTTAGGATGGACAGGATGTCCTGCTGCCTGCAGGAAGAAACCATACCAGGTCTTAGGAAGAGCTGCGGCAGGTAGACACGTGGCAGCTACATTAGACGTTAGCAATGCCCTCTCTCCTCTTGGCTGAAGAGGGATAAAGATCTCAACATAACATAGTTCTGAACTTCAAGACGTAAAATGAAGCACAAAGCTCTACTCACGATCTACATACAAAGTGGAATGTGCTCACCACCAAGGACCTCAGAAGAGAAGCTGCTTCTGGACAAGAGGAAGAGAGGAGGTCCACGGAAGAGGCGGCCATGAGTCTGGGTTGGCAGACAGGTCACCCTTTCCAGAACATTCTAGGGGTGGTGGGTAGCACACCTCACCGAGGCAAATGTAGGATCTTGGGCAGAGCTCAGTTCTGAACTGTGGCTCTAGGGCTCGGCATTTGTGTGTGTCAGGCAGGCTCCTTACTTCTCTAGGCTTGTATGCCATCCGCCTTACATTTGGGACCACAACTGTCCCCGTCCTGGGACAAGCAGAGCCCTGAGACTGGCCAGTGTCCCATGACTGTCGCTTTCACATGGACATGACTCCTCTCCCCTCCTTGTCCTCTCCATCTCCATCAGTGTTTGGGGGGATGCTGCAGGCCCTGCCTGGCCCTCGACCCCATGACCCCACGTCCTTCCTCGAGCTAGCTATTTCTAGCTCTCCCTGATTTTCCCCCACACTTAGTCTCAGCTGAAGTGGAGCCTCCTTTTCAGGGAGCCCCACCCCACTGCGTTCCATTGTTCTGTTCCTTTGTTCATAGCAGGTCTCGGTCCTGGAGTCACTTATTAATTTATACTCACTGGCTTCTCTTTTTATCATGTCTTCCCCTCACTGGCTGTACCCTTCATGGCGATTCTCTGCCTCTTGCTCACTACGGCTCAGTGCCCAGCACAGCAGGCCCACATGTGCACTCCATAAGCACTGCCCTTCCCTGGAGCATGGATGCTGGCCTGAGGACCCCAGTGCAACCGTTTGGAGGGCTGTGAGGAAGAGTGAGAAGCCAGCTTGGCTCAAGGTTCCTACCCTAAGCTGCCAGAGCACTGTGGCCGTGCTGGAAATGGGGACCGAGGAGCCAGTGTGCCTGCTGAGAGCCATGAAGAACTCGAAAGATGTACACTAAACGTGTGCTCCAGGGGCAGCACAGACACAGGGTGCTGGGGGGGGGGCTGGCGCAGGCAGTCATTCACAGCCCAGCAAACACCCAGCAAGCCCAGCATTAGATAGGATTGATACTGGGCTCTGAGAATACGAAATTGAACAAAGCAGGGGTTCAGAGATGTGTGGACTAGAGGTAGTGATCTGGGGGCACTTCATGGAGGTACCCAGAGTTTCTAGATACACAGAGGCTGCCAGAGGGGAGAAAAAACTGCAAAGAGAGAGAAAAGGGTGTCCGAGGAAGAACCAGGGAACAGATGAGCTGCACATGGCAGAGACAGAGGGAAGGTCTCAGAGCAGTAGCAAAGACAGCACAGACACTCAGTAAATACGGCTGAGTGGTAAATTAATAAAGGAGAAAGAAATCTAAGATCCTCTGCCTTTGTTCACAGAGCTCCCCCTGCCCAGCATGCCTTCTTCCTGGATTCTCTGCTTAACATTTATTTGTCATCTCTTGAAGCTTCTTCTGATCCTCTAAATCAGGGTTCCCATAACCCAGGCCTCACAATGTGTGTGTATCACCTGGATGCCCATGTCTGTCTATTTGTTTTCTAAACCATTAAACTGTGAGGTTGTGAGAAACTTGAAGGCAAAGCCTATGTCTTTATCTCAAATTCTGTATTTCCCTTTCCAGGTCTGTGCTGGTGCCCAACACAGATTGGATGGATAGATGTATGAATGGATGGATAATGTATGGGTGGGGGGATGGGTAGGGAGATGGATGGTGGGTAGGTGGGTGGACAGATAGTGGAGGGGTGGATGGTCAGGTGGATGGATGGATAGTGGATGAGTAGGGGGATGGGGGATGGGTGGGGGG
>NW_004524601.1:421560-444714 GCF_000260255.1 Octodon degus
GTCTGTGCTGGTGCCCAACACAGATTGGATGGATAGATGTATGAATGGATGGATAATGTATGGGTGGGGGGATGGGTAGGGAGATGGATGGTGGGCTGTGCTGGTGCCCAACACAGATTGGATGGATAGATGTATGAATGGATGGATAATGTATGGGTGGGGGGATGGGTGGGGAGATGGATGGTGGGTAGGTGGGTGGACAGATAGTGGAGGGGTGGATGGTCAGGTGGATGGATGGATAGTGGATGAGTGGGGGAGGGGGATGGGTGGGGGGATGGATGGTGGGTAGGTGGGTGGACAGATAGTGGAGGGGTGGATGGTCAGGTGGATGGAAGGATAGTGGATGAGTGGGGTGATGGGTTGGTGGGGGATGGATAAACAGGTACGTGGATGAGCAACTCGAAACTCCTAGCTTGGGGCCAGGGATACGGCGCAGTAGTGCAGCACCTGCCTGGCAAGCTCAAGGTCCCGAGTCCAATTTCTACTACTCGGGGAAAAAAAAAAAAAAAAAAAAAAAAAAGCCTCCTACCTTGGGACCAGGCTCTTCAGATGACTGCACAGAGACTGAATATACCAGCTGCCCTCCTCCTTGTGCCGAAAGGACACATAGCCAGGGACAGTAGCCAGACCCAGCAGGAAATCTGCCTCATCCGGAATACTACCCTGAAGGGAAGGGGGCACACACTCAGGATTCACAGCATCCGCTTCAACGAGCACAGAAGGGTGCACCGCTTCACCTTGACAGGCCTGGATGAAAAAGAGCTTCGGCTTGTGAGCCAGCCCCTGGCACTGCTGGGCTGTGAAGTGAGACGTGATCTCCCGGAGAGGCATGAAGACTTTGTCTGTGGTGTAGACACCCCCAGGCCCCCCGTGGGTCAGCAAGCAGAACACAAAGCAGTCCGCGTCTGCGTGGCTCGGGTGGCTCTTCTGCTCCCTCAGAATCCTCCGCATGCCTTCTCCAGTCACGTCATGGTGCATGTGCACGGCGAAGCCGAGCCACTGGAACACACACTTCAGGGACTCTAAGGGGAGGCGGGGGCAGGACAGGGACCCAGAGGGAAGCAGTCAGTGCAGGCTGGGATTGGTCCTGACGGGCAGGAAAACTGCACCACCAGCAGCCTACAGCTTTGAACTTTCTACCTTCACAATACAGCCCCACAAGTAACCTGCCCTCTTGTAAAGCCAAAGTAGCATCACAGCAGTCCCAGAAGTCATCAGTGTGTCTGTGTTTCAGCCCATTTCACAGATAAAGGAGCCAAGGCCCTGACGTCCCAGGGCCCCAAAACCAGAGAGCAGGACCAGAGCCCAAGCCCTGCTGTCCAGGGACAGTCAGCATGGCCCCCAGCCACAGCGTTGTGAACAGTCAGGGTCTCTGGTCACTAGGCACACTGGTGTCCCCTCAAGGACACACACAAGGCCCTGAAACATTCATGACATGGCCCTCACACATTAGGAGATAAAGTTACAGAAAGGATATGTGAGACTGAAAGGGGCTCTCGGCCCCCAACACGCCTGCGACGCTCCCTTCCACTCACCGGCATCCGTGTGCGTCCCCATTCGCTCGGACAGGCCCTTGAAGTAGTAGTTGTTGATGATGACGCAGAGCCCTCTGTGCTTCCGGTTCATCCTGTACATGTCTGCCTCCTCAACGTGGGACAGACAAGACCCTTAGTAGGGCTCTTCATTTAGGGCAGTAGCTGCTTCTAACTAACTACCCCAGTGGGCCCACTAAAGTAAGTCACTCCCAACCCTCTGTACTGGGGATTGAACCCAGGACATCCAATGCAGGCTGCTACCACTAAATCACAGCCCAGTGCCCCCACCACACCTTTTTTTTTTTTTTTTTTGTCTTTTTGAGGCAGGATCTTACTATGCAGCTCAGGTTGGCCTTGAGCTCACTTTGTAGCCCAGGCTGCTCTCAAACTCACAAGGATCCTCCTGCCTCAGCATCCTGAGTGTTGGGATTACAGGCATGTGCCACCACACCTGGCTCACCTAGCCCTTTTTGACTTCTTTTTTCTAAGACAAGGTCACTAAGCTGCCAGGCTAGTCTCCAACTTGCAGTGCTTTAGCTTCAGCCTCTCAAGTGGCTGGAATCATACTGTGGTCTGCACTCCTCGGGGCAAGAGGTGTAGCTCAGTGAAAATGCACATGCTTAGCATGACTCGGCGCCAGGTTCAGACATAAGAAACAAACCATGAGCCACTAGAAGTAACCAAGCCATGCAGTTTCTAAAGCTGAGTGCTTCTGAGTACTCTGCACTCAGATTGCTGCCGACCTATGTCAGACTTCAGTGTCCAAGACTCAAGCCCTTATGAGGCCAAAATGAGGCCCGCCCCTTCCCTGTCCCAAAGGCTGACCAAGCCTTCCCGTCCCAGCTGCCAAGCCCTGCCACTTCTGATTGGCTGCTGGAGGACTGTAGGGAGACACACAGGCCCCTGCTGATGCCCCCAAGTCCCAAAACTCCAAGGGGTCAGGGGCAGCAGGGTAGCCCCCGGGGTCTCCTGGAAATGGTGAAGCTGTGACTCCAGCCCTGTTGTGTTCCTGGGAGCAGAACTGCCCACCAAACTGAGCATCTCCCCAACTTCTGTTCGAGAAGCTGTCACCAGAGCCATGGCTGAGGTGTCTGAGGGGACACTGGCCTGGACCACAGCAGGCTTGAACATGGGTTTATCCCAGAGTGACCACTCCACTCTGCATGCCTCAGGCAGCCCTAGCACTGGCCCAACCCCTAAAGTCTCCAAACGAGTTCACCTGCTGACCATCCCACTGTGTCACCCTATCAAGGTCAGACCACCAGCTGAGCTGCAACACATGTCCAGGAAGCCTCACTGAAAAAATCCTGGCACGTACTCATGCCCCTTACCTCACTCAGGTGGAGAGGGCTGAGTAGGCTGCGCTAAAGGAGCCTACAACATCCCGGTGAGGAACAGTTCTGCAGGCAGAGACACCAAGGGCTGTGCAGAGGTGCTTGGCCATGGTGGCGGAGGCCAGCAGAAGTGGAGCTGTACTTTGGTGGGGGCCATGGCCAAGACCCAGAACAGGGCCCAGAGCCCAAGGAGGCTGGAAGGACTCTGAGCCTGAGCCTCTGATAGGGTATGGGGGCACTGGCAGCTATGGAAGCCTGTAAAACTAAGAGCTAAAACACTGAGGGCCATAACTCCAGGGCTATGGCACCAAAAGCCAAGAGTCTCTGATAGGAAGGAAGGCAGCCACTGGCATTCACCTTCAGAAAACTAACATGAACCATGCCAATTGAGGATTTTGATCTGAACTGAGTAAAAGAACCCTAAGCTGATCCATGGCAGTAGAGCCCAGGCCAGAGGAGAAGCACCTTTTGCATGAAAGTCAGCCATGCTTTTCCTGTAGGATCCACTCCCAGTGACAGTCCTGTATATCCTGGCTCTGGTTGGGAATGAATGGATTAATTCCAAAGTAGATGCCAGGTCCTCATTAAAAGACAGCAAACCCGGTTTTATTGGAGAATCTCAATTTCCAGAGTTAAAAAACAAACTATATATGTTTAAAATTGGCAAAGTCAAAGTATACATACAAACATCTTCCCTTTCAGATTAGAAATGAGAAAAAAGGTTAAACAAAGATTTACCAAGACAACAAAAATATTAGCTAATATCTACAAGATGTATCTATGAGACATCAAAGAATGTACATATTTAGATGGCAGGACTCTGGAGTGATCTCAATCCTCTAGAAACTGAGACATTGAGACATCAAAGAATGTACATATTTAGATGGCAGGATTCTGGAGTGATCTCAATCCTCTAGAAACTGAGACATTGCTTTTATAACTTTATATATGAATAGAAGCATAAAATAAATCATAGTGGAAATTTTTAACTGTGGAATCATTTTAAGGCAATTGTAAATAGCATGCAATTATAAATCGGCTGAGCTGGCTTCAGTAGAGCCCCTGTGCAAATAAAATACTTCATTTCTGTGTTTGTTTGTTTGTTTATTTGTTTCAGAACTGGGGATTGAACTCAGGCCCTTGCGCTTGCCAGGGAAGGGCTTATTCCACTGAGCCAACTCCCCAGCCCCTAATGGTACAAGGATTTTTTTTTTCTCCAAATGCCTTCAGGGCAGGTTTGGCTGGCTCAAGTTGTGCGGATCTAACCACAGCAACCTGAGCCTGACTGCTTTGTTGAAGCAGCCACTTAAAGAACTGAGCTAAGGGGCAGCCCCCTTGTGTTTGTTTTTGAAACAGGATTCACTGTGTGGTTCAAGCTTGCCCTTGAACTCACTATGTAGGCCAAGCTGACCTCAAACTCCTGGCAGCCCTCCCACCCGCCTCAGCCTCCAGAGGCGTCTGTCACCACACCCAGCCTGTGAACTGGAGTGACCTGAAAACATGTACATCCTCGATCCGAGCGGAAACAAAGTGGTCTTGGTTTGTACTGTTTTGTTTTTTGTCTTCTGAGACAGGGTCTCACTATACAGTTCAGCCTGACCTTGAGCTGACTTGGTAACCCAGGCTGGTCTCCAGCTCACAACAATCCTCCTGCTCTGCCTCCTGAGTGCTGGGATTACAGATGCACCCTCATGCCAGCAAACAAAGTAGTTCTGTCGATTGAAAAAAAAAAAAAAAAAAAAAAAGAGAAAGAAACTTTCCTTTCCCAGAAATAGCCTAAAGAACACGCAAGCTTGAAAGTAACAGCAGCAGCATCACCTCCCTAGCCAGAGGGCACACGCTTGACTGCCATGGAATGAGGTGGGAAGAGCAGAGAGAGCCCCAGAGAAGAAGAGCCGGGCCCATGCAGACACTTGGGCCCCCAAGTCACGAGGGCCTGGCCTTACGTGTCAAGCAAGCGCTCTCGGCATCGCTGTGGCACTGCGGTTGGTGCACCCTCTGTGGCTGTGCAACCTCGGGAGAGAGGCGCTCAGAGCCTCGAGTGCCTTCCTCCAGGCACTCAGATGCCTCGCTAAGGATTTTATGTTTAATCTTACTCTGGAGCATTGGTTTCTCCGGACGTGCTCCCAAGGCATGCACTGAAGCACTACCTGGGATAGGAGATGCTGCCGTCTAAATGTCATTCTTTCCTTTGTCTGAGTTGGGGATTGTGCTGCTGGGGAAGGAAGGGCTGAGGAGTTTAGGTCACATGAATTAACTGAAAAAAAAAAAGAATTCCTGGTAGAAGACTGGCTAGGTTACATCAGCACTGACCCACCACAGGATCTAGAGAAGCTGGGGAGACAGCAAGAAGAAAAGGAGAGGGGGAGGAGGAAAGATCCAGAGACCTAGCTTGAACAGGGCAGAAATCCACCCATAGCCCAGGGACGGGCTTGGCTGAGCCTGTGGGGCCAGAGGAGCATCTCACAGCGTGCCAGGGTGCCTCTAAATGCCTCACGTCCTGTGTAGCAGAATCACTAGAGAGACAGGGAACCCTCAAGAGGCTATCTGCGATGATGACATGATAGCAACAGGAAAACACAGCATGAAACTTCTCTTCTCTTCCTCCCAGTCAATTTGTAGAGAACCCAGCAAGCCCTTCCCTTGTTCCTGGGGCACAGGTCGTAACTGTGACTAAGGTCAGTCCAGGGGACTCAGTCCAGGGGGCTCAGCACAGGGTGTCCTGTCCAGGTCTCCAGGGCCTGAGCTGCAGCCTTCTGGACACCTGTACATTCCCATCTACAGAACTGTAGCAAAGAAAGGTGGGCATAAGTCCAAATAGTGCACCTGGGTCAAAGTCCAAACTTGGTCATTAACAGGTAGGTCATTGAATGAAGAACGTCTATAGAATGTAAAACTGTGCGTGTGGACAGAACATCAGCATCAGGACTGCAGGGCTTTGCAGCCAACATACTAAACCCTAGACTGCAGGTCCATAAATCACCAGAGGGTGCTCACCCTAGGGGGTCTTCACGTAGAGCATATTTACAACGTTTGAAAATGTTCCCGAGCACCTGCCCATTAACTGTATGGAAAAAAGGTCACTCCACCTCTGCAGGTTCAACCAACTAAGATGGAAAAATATTCAAAAAGAAACTGCATCCGTACTGAATGTGGACACTTCTCAGTCATTATTTTCGCAATACAACGTAACATTTACGTAGAATTTACACTCAGGCATGGTAAGTAATCCAGAGGTGATTTGAACTGCGTGGGCGATGCAAGTGCAACTTGCATCGTCTGAGGGCTGACCCCCCTCTGCACAGGGGATGTCAGCACACACACACTGGAGTAAGCTTGGGGGGTCCTGGAACAAATGATTCATGGGCGACTGTGGAGAAATGAACCTCACTGCGCAGAAGTCAGGCATCTCGGCTAAATGACCAACACCAACACCTGCAGAGGGCCAAGGCCTTCACGTTCCTCTAAATGTGAGCCCCAGAAAAAGGCTCCACGTCGCTCCTGGGACCGAATGTGTACACTGGATCTAATCAAGGGCAAACAGACAGCAGAAATAAGGAAAACTGTGTTTTTAAATGAAAGGTGGAAAGAACAACTGCATTCTTCCAGAGCTCCACGTCATAAGAAGATGATGGCGACCTAAGGCCAGTGGACCTCTCCACCTCCTCAAAGCCAGCTTTGAATAATCCTACTTCATCTTTACCCCTAAAGAAGAGACAGGGGGAAGGAAAAGTTGTGGATTATTCAAGATTTAAGCAAGTCTGAAAAGCAATGAAAAGAAAAGCCCAAAACAATGAAAGGAGACTAAAGGGAAACAGTGACGGACCTCAGCACTGTGTCGTCTTACTGAGGCCCTGGATTGAGCTGTGTACGAAAGCTAAAACACTGCCAAGGACGTTATTGTGCCAACAGGCAGCCCTGGAATCTGGCCCACCAACTTGATAAAAAGCATTACATTAATTAACTTTTCGGCATTGATGACTGCACCAGTCAGCAAAACGAGGTCTGTGTTCCTAAGAAATACACAGTGGCGTGTGCGGGGTAAAAGGACTGACACAGGGCACCAGCTTTAGTTCAGAAGTAAGTGCATGTGTGTGGAGAGAGACAGGGTCAGGGTCAGAGATCACAAAACACGCGTGAGCACCAGTAGGCACCGAGTGGTGCAAGCAGCTTTTAGCATTCCTTGAATTATTCACTTTCTCTCAAATTTTCTAGAAGATTGAAATTATTTCCAAGTTTTAGTATTCTAACTATAAAAATATGAAAATAATAAAGAAAGTAGAACAGAATTTTTTAGGAATAAAAAATAAAACTGCTACCAATAACCCAGTGAGAAGGCCTCAGGGAACATGTCTCCAGAGCAGATTCACACATGGCCAGACACACATGCAGACACGCAAACCGCGGTCACACGGCGAGGTAGACCAAGGCTGCAGCGGGACTCTGCCTCGCACCCACGAGGACGGGCACAACCCACACCCGAGAACAACCACGGCCGGTGAGGCGTGCTCTGACCCCACGCACGGCGGCAGAAATGGAAGACGGAGCTGCTGCTGCAGAGCTCTGTGCCTTGGCACACGAAAATCCAGCATCTGCCTTCTGCTGACCCAGGAGGATGAAAGCAGTCTCACAGAGACACCTTATGCCCGTGTCCCTCGCAGAATTCTTCACGACAGCATAGAACATCATTCAGCCTAAAGGAGAACGAAGTTCTGGAGCGCGCTACAAAACGTACAAGCCTGGGAGATTTCAGGCCAAGCGAAGCAAGCCAGGTACAAGACACCAACTCTGGGCTGGGTGCGACCCGGCGGTGGACCATGGCCACGTATGCCCTGGGGGATGTCACGCTCCATGGTCCTGGGCTCTGGAAGTCAGAGCTCCGAGCAGAACCCAGAGCAGTGGCTACAGGGAAGGCGGAAGGGTAGCAGTTTTTAATGAGTACAAAGTTTCCGGTAGGAAGATGAAAAAGCTCTGGAGATGTTGGTAAACTTTGTGTAAAGTGTGTTTTATCATAATTAAATGTTTTAAATGGTTAAGATGGTAAACTTTGTGTGTTGGGTGCATTTTGCCACAAAAAAAGGTTAAAATGATAAATTTTGTTATACGTATTTTATCACAATTTAAACAAAATTAAAATTTAAAAAATTTATAAAACCAAAACCACTTCATTCAGATTTTGGCAAACCAGAGCTGCCTAAGTACACGGGAGAGGGGCAGGTGCAAGGGAAGGACCCCGGCCCAGCTCCCAGCAGTGGCCGGGGCAGCAAGTCCCCGCCAGGCTCCCCGAGGCCATGGGCATCCCCGAGGCCAGGAGCCTGTCCCCACCTTCCAGGTGGACCAGCTGCGTGCTCTGCGCCCTTGCCCTTGCCCGGACAGCAGAGCGCTGGCAGCCCTGTAGCTCACTTGCTCACCAAGCCCAGCTTATCTCAGCGCACATCTGAGGTGGCCCAGGGCAACCTCTGTCTCTGTCCTTCCCTCCCCCGCCCCTCCCTCAGCTTTCTCTTTTGGAGACTGCGGGTGGAAGGTACAGCCAGCAACGGGCGTTGACCAGGGTACTACTGGACCTACCGGTAAAGCCTGAATGAACTGCTTAATCTCTGACTGGGAAAACACTTCTTCCTCTCCTTGATTCAAGGACTTCACTTCCCTGTCTGTAGGAGGTGTCGCTTCCTGGGCAGCTGAAAACAAAGTCACAGACAGGAAAACAAGATCACTCTGGCTTACAGCAATGTTCTAAAGCTGCGCAGAAGTAACCAGAGGCGTGTACATGCCCACAGTTTCGCTCAGGAATGCCTGCACACACACTCCAGAGAAGGCAAAGGTATAAATGCTCTGCTATTGTTACATGCTGTTCTGTATTCTCATTGTGCTTACAATTCTATGCATCCCTTAAAATCACAATACACCTTACCAACTACTGTTTCAGGATTACGGTGCTTAGTTAGTATACCAGATAATAACCAAATAAAAGTCCCCAAAACATTACTTTGAAAATTATTATCAGGGACCAGGGAGATAGCTCAGCAGACTGAACACCAGGGTTCAATCCCTGGTCCTACATGCCGTGCCTGCCCCACCCTCGGGGTGCACAGAGCCGGCGGCCAAGTCCAAGCCTATAATCCTAGTGCTAGGGAGGCTGAAAGCAGGAGGATCACTACGAGTACGAGCTGCGTAGTGAGACCCTGTACCAAATACATAAAATGAAAATAAATAAATAAAATAAAGCCAGAAAATTATCATCAGGACCCAAACTACAATAGCAACATGTACAAAAAAAAAAAAGAGAGAGAGAGAGAGAGAGAGAGAGAGAGAGAGAGAGAGAGAAAGAAAAAAGCCTCTTCAAAAGTGGTAACTAAAAAAAAAAAAAAAGTGGTAACTGAATGTCACATCATAAAGTACATGTCTTTAAACCACTAATAAGGATGAGCTGACTGTAGGTGAACCATATTCAGGAAGAACATCAACTGTAGTAGATGGAGAAAAGAGAAAGTTATAAAATATGATTAGCAGGGTTTAAATATACATTATAGCCAGGCACGGTGGAGCATGCCTGTAGGCCCAGCAGTTGGGAGACTGAGGGCTGAGGAAGGAGGATCACCCCAGTTGGAGGCCAACCTGTGCTGATGGTCACATCTGGAAGATGGGTTGGTAGTGGAGGAAGAGAAAGGCTGCCTCCTGCTTTTTTTTTTTTTTTTTTTTGGCAGAACCAGGGATTGAACTCAGGCCCTTGCGCTTGCCAGGGAAGCACTTATTCTACTGAGCCATCTCCCTGGCCCCTAGGCTGCCACCTTCTACACACTCTGTGGTTCTTGTTACTTGAGTTTCCATTTGATTTTGTTGTAATTAGGTAGACTGCCTGAATAATACACTAAAAACACTAAAGCAAGCCACAAGGCTCAAGAAAACTAAGCCGGCCGGGATGCAGCTCAGGGGCAGAGCACTTGCACAGTGTGCTGCTCTCCAGAGCCACAACAAAATAAGAAAGGACTGTAAAACACAAGCTGGGCGGGGACCCTAACAAAGCTCATGTCCCAGCCAGTGGACGTGGACTTTGGACGACAGGTACAGAAAAGCTAGGACTCAGCACAGCTTCTTTCCTGCCAGGCCTCGACAGCCTTCAGCCTAGAGGCAGGATTAGGCCCACACACTTGGGCCTGGAGGGCAAAGTGCAGCCAGGCTGACACCGGGAGCTCACACAGAGGAGGCTCGGCGCCAGCAAGAGCTCCTCAGGCCACGACTCACCCAGGCGAAGCCCACAGGAGCCGGCAAGCCCGGCTCTGCGGCCACTGCTGAGCAGCAAAAAGACTGGCCCGGAGAAAAGCTCACCCTGTGAGGTCCTGTGCAGAGCCACACGGCCTTTAGATTCAGTTTCCTGCTTTTATTTCCACTTGACAGTGGGGTGGTAAGAACTTCTCCTGTGGCATAACTTTCACAAGTTATCCACTCATTCATTATTTAAGCTACTGTTTGAGATTGACCAATTTAACAGCAGCACACTCTGCTCCTCAACTCACTTCGCCCTCTCTGAGTTCTCGGGCTTCCTCTTAGGTTTGCGTCTAACCAAGGAGTTTTGCGCTCTAACCTGACTCACCAACCAAATTACGGGTGGCAACAAAGCTTCTGGAACATACTCATGAGGTTTTACAATAGTGCTTATTTATTTAACAACAAAGAAATGGATTCAGAAACACACAAATATCTAGCTTCTTGACATGAGGGAGGCCGTCGAGTGGCTTCTCTGTGCCTCTGTCTCTGTGCAGCATCCCAGAAACTCTTTTATAACACACACAAAAGAAGAATGCTCTCATGGTGATTTCCAGAAAAGGAAAACCTTTGTGACTTCCTTCTCTGGCCAGCACAGTCCTGATGGCAGCATGGGTCAAGTGTTCCCTTCATACCAAATATGCATTTTATAGGGATTATCTCCTTCAATTGCCTCCAAAACCTCTGAGGTAGACATATCATTATGCCCATTTCACAGATGGAAAAAGTGAGGCACAAACAGGCTAAGCAAAGGGCACTGTACCACTCATTAGTAGAGTACTGCCCTCCTAGTTCTACAGAGCCCACTCTTCATTCCATTGCTCCTTAAGTTTATTTCATTCAAAACAATTTTCCATATAAAGAACAGAAGCATCATGTGTGGTGATTCACCCCTATAATCCCAATACTTGGGAGGCTGAGACAGGATAGCTGAGAGTTCAAGGCCAGCCTGAAGTATATAGTGAGACCCTGTCTTGAAAAAGATAACAAAAATCAGAAAAACACATTCATCTGGAACTAACCTTGTCCCACTAGAACAGCCTCTCCAGAGGGACAGTGGCTCTCTACCTGCCCCACCTGCAACTGGCAAAGCCTGCCTGGCCAGTGTGCAGCCAGCACAACACCCTGAAGGGGAAACAGGGGTACTCCTGGCTTTCCTAAGAGAATGGCATCAAACATCACACTGAGCACCTGCTCTCAGAGTTCCTGTGGTCTGGCGCATGCACAGGCGACTTACCCTTCTCTCTTCTGTAGTTCTCTATCCTTTTCACAAGGTGGGGTGTAACCTCTTTAAAGACCTGCTCCAGTAACGTCAGATCGTCTTCGGCTATTAGAGTCTGCTTCTCTAGACACACCAGTAGACTTAGAGAAGTCTGCAAGAGAATTAGCACAGTCACAGCCACTTGCCTCCTGAGTAGCTGCTGTGTGCTAAGCCTGCAGCTGGCCTCAAGCACCAGGCTCTGCAGTGATACACACAGTGTGTGCCCTCCAGGGCTCAACCGTGCTGGGGAAGGTTGGGAACTGACAACAGAGCCTGCCCCGCGCAGCTCTCACTCCAGGCGCAGCGCTCACTGCGCAGTAACCTCAAAACAAGCCAACGAGCCAGGCACAGAAGCGTGTGCCTGTAATTCCTGTGCACGAGGAGGCTCAGGGAGGAGGACCACATGTGCAAACTCATCCTGGGAACTTGAAAGCTCAGCAAGTGGAGCCAGGGAGATGGCTCAGTAGAATAAGCGCCTGCCTGGCAAGCACAGGATCCTGAGTTCAATCCCCGGTACCACAGGAAAAAAAAAAAAAACACAGTGAGAGCCTGTCTCAAAGTAAAACATGTAAGAATAAAAAAGGCTGAGTGTAGCTAGTGTGAAAGGCCTGAGTTCAATCCTCAGTAAACTCCAAAGAAAAGGAAGAGGAGGAGGGAAAAAGAAATGTTGTAATCCTCATTTTTAATAAATAACTGGGTTGACAATGGTGGCACACACCTGTAATCCCAGCACTTGGAAGGCTAAGACAGGAGGATGGATGCAAGTTTGAGGCCAGCCTGGGCTACAAAATGAGTTGAAGGCCAGCCTGAGCTGCACAGTGAAACCCTGACTCGATAAGACAATACTAATACTAACAACAACAACTGACACATAGAGAGGTTCATTAATTTACCCACCATCACGAAGCTGTTCAGTGCAGAGCTGGCTCCCGTGTCGAAGTCTGTCTTGTTAAATACTGAGTGTCCCTGCTCCTAACTGATTCCTTTATGTGACATAACTGATTAAGGAACTGGCAAAACTCAAAGAAATGAGGGGAAAATGTTTTAAAATAAGTTTACATTTTGGTAATTTTTGTTAAAAGCGTATGACATTTCCAGGGGGTATCACACATCACCTATTTTTAGACTATTTTATTTTTTTATTTTTTTTTAAGATTTTGTTTATTTAATTTATTTTTACATTTATTGTGTGTGTGTGTGTGTGTATGTGTGTCCAGCTCAGCCCACCAGGGGGCGGGGCTGGCTGGCATGTGGTGCTGGGGGATCGAACTGCAGTCCCTGTGCTTTGCCAAGCTTGTTCCAAGTATGTGCTTTAGACCACTGAGCCATCTCTCCAGCCCTAGACTATTTTATTTTAAGACTGACTTACATATGGAGGTAGAAGGGGGCATAATCTTTTCAGTGAGTAGCGGTTCTAAGTAATGATATAACTAGGAGCCACCTGGAAAGGGGTCTTATTGGTTAAGACTAAGCTGTTTCAGGAATCAGAATTCGCAGAACAACTACACTTTAATGTCTCTGATATCACCCTCCTGCAATGACTAGGGGGAGATGGTCACAAGAGACAGCCACGGAGAGGACTGAGGCCAGTGAAAGACCCAGGAGAAGGCTCACCAGTGGTGAGCTCGGGCGAGGACACAGGTGTCCAGGTCTCTGTGTTGAGAAGCTAAGCTGGTCGCTGTAGTTCTCTGAGGGGCTGAGTCTGAAAGTGCTGGCACCGAGCCCAGAAGGCTGCTCCCCCTCCTCACTCCCACTTCCAGCGCAGACCTCAGCGCTCTGTCTGCTTTCTCTATCTGCCACACGAACAGGGGAACAGCTCAGCTTGGACGGTTGCCACATCCTTGGGTGTGTGGACAGAGGGGCTTTCTGGAGCTAGGGTAGGGGGAGCAATTTCATAGGCTGTAAGACTAGACAGAGAAAGCAGTGGCTGGGGGCACAGCGAGGAGCAC
The DNA here is from genome assembly GCF_000260255.1 of Octodon degus. Taxonomy (NCBI): domain Eukaryota; kingdom Metazoa; phylum Chordata; class Mammalia; order Rodentia; family Octodontidae; genus Octodon; species Octodon degus. The sequence continues at coordinate 434,903 of NW_004524601.1, forward strand.
AAACACTAGCAGCTGCTGAGATGAATAGAGCCCTGCGGCAGACACCACGCCATTGCTCGAGTGTATCCAGCAGGTAAGCAGGCAGTTCTCAGCATTCTCTCTCTCTCTCTCTCTCTCTCTCTCTCTCTCTCTCTCTCTCACACACACACACACACACACACACAGTGTGTAGAAACAAAATAGATCCTACTTGTGACCCCTTATGTCTCCCTCACATCTGGTGGATTCCAATACTGAGGTCTTGAAAAGAAGTCACTTATTAAAAGCACAGAGAAATATTCAGAACTCCTTTCTCTGTTGGGAGAAGGGCGCTCTAGATCTTTGTTCTTTGTTTTTTCTGATTTTTCTTAGAACTTTTTGTTGTTGCTGTTGTTGTTTTTACCTGATTTTATTAATTTTCTTTCTTCCTTTTAATGTATTTGGTTGTTGCAGGGTCTCACTACGCAGCTCGGACTCATGGTGATCCTCCTGCTTTCAGCCTCCCCAGCACTGGGATTACAGGCGGGCGCCACCATGCCCAGACTCTGGCCGGCTCAGCCCGCCCTGGGGTGGGGCTGGTGCAGCATGTTGCGCCAGGATCACCATGGTCCTTGCACTTGCCTGAGCAGAAGCTTTGTTCTGCTGAGCTATCTCGCCAGCCCCCTTAACTTTATTTCTTTAATTGGATTAACTACTTGTCTCTCATCTTCTTTTTCTTTCTTTTTCAAATTTTACTTATTTTTCCACTGCAAGAAAGCTATGGCTGGCTTGCTGTGATCAGTCAACTTGGACTTGGGCTCTGTCCGCCAGCTCTGCCAGTGAAAGCAGAGGCGTGCTCTCACATGAACTTTTTTCTTGACTGTTTATTCTTTTTATATTAGTGTGAATACTTTCTAGTTTGGTTGTTGTTGTTCTATTGTTATTGCTTTTATTTCTTTATTCTTTCTCTCTTATCTTCTTCACCAGTTTCCCAGAGTTCTTGTAATCCTTTGTTTTCCTCCATCCTTCTAATCTCTTCTCTTCTTCTTTTTCTCTATTTGTTTTCTCCCTAACCCCTTTAATTTTTTTTTAATGATCTCCCCTTAGGAACTATGCAGGGGCCCATGCTGTTACTTGCTTTTTTATTGATTGAAAGTTGATTGATTGATTGATTGTCTTTTTGTGTTTCTTTTTCTTTTTCTTTCTTTTATTGGCAGAACCAGGGATTGAACTCAGGCCCTTGCACTTGCCAGGCAAGCACTTATTCTACTGAGCTATCTCCCCAGCCCTCCTAATCCCTTTTAAACTTTCTACTCTGAGGGTAAGATCACCATATTGTGGGTGCAATTACTATGCAAAATCCTGGGTTTTAATTTTTGTTAGATAACTACAAATATAGTTCATGGTAGAAAATTAATAGCACCACAGTTGGTCATCTTCTAAGCTGTTCGATGCTGACTGTAGTACATTGCTGATTGCACTACTTTAGCCAAGATGACATAATTGCTCCAGTCAGTTGTTCCTCTGGTATTCAAGGCTGAGCTTGAGGATCATAAACAATACTATAGGCCACTGCCAGGGCGAAAAGCAAACAAACAAAGAGCCAGGGGCCAACTAGGCAGCAACTTCTCATCCCCAATAAACTGAAGAGGTAGGATCTTACACCAGATTCAAATCCCAAAAGCCAGCTACACCTGGAAAACATCTCTGAGAAGTAGTCGTTTCCTGAGGGTTCTGAATACTACCTATCATGAAGTAATGAAAATAAAAACTAAATAATCTTACAGTGTGTCCTCACCCACCTCATCCAGATTCGCTGGATCTGACACGGTGCAACTTCTGGTTCTCCCCAAGGTCAAAACGACCGTGAAAGGGAAGCGCTGTGAGTCGATGCAGGACATGCTCAGCAGCACAACTAAAGAACTCAGGAGAGAGGACTCCAGAGCTGCTTCAGAAAGTGACAGAAACAAAGTAAAGGGACAAGTGTGTTTGAAGTGAGGGGAAGGATTTTAGGAGGGGCTTTTGGTAACGTGACTCTTACTGCATTTTTAAAAACATTTAAGCATTCAGCATATTTTTTGATCACTCCTCAGCATGTCATGGCTGTGTTCTCTGCAAATGTACACTTCAATCCTGAACACATATGGAGAGAACGGGTATGATATGCAAACTAGCTTCCCAGCTGTGACGAATAATCATTCCGGGGGACTCAGTATCAACATTGTGAGGCTGTGGTAGGTGGAATGTGAGAGAAAGCAAGGCTACACGACATTCTGTTTCTGTCACTCCCTGTGACGAGCACCAGGACTCTTCGTGTGGAGAAAAGGGGATGCAAGTATAATACAGCAGAGATGAAATGAAAGCCTAGCACACTTGAGTTGAAACTGAAGATAAAAGTATTAACTCAAGGGGTGACATGAAAACAAACACATATATTAAAACACACTTCCTACCTCCGTCAGATCTAGGATCGATGCTGTGATCAGACCAGAGGCCAGCACATCTCCAGCACCTCGTTTGTGATCCCCAGAATAACATTTTTCATTAAACAAAACCAGGGCTTTTTCAAGAAGGGATGGAATCTAGGGCTGAACAAAAAGCTTACAAAATGAAACTGAAACAGCTTTGCCAGACAGCAAAAAAGTTTTCAAAAACTGCCAGTGTCACATCAAAATGACAGTTACCAACCTAAGAGGCCCCCACCAGTTCCAAAAAGTGTAGTTTGTGGAGTGTGCTAATAAGCCCAGCACTCTGGGAGGCTGAGGCAGGAGGGCTACAAGTTCAAGCAATTCAGCAACTTAGAGAAACACTGTCCCCCAAAATAAAAAGGGCTAGGGATGTGGCTCAGAGCAAACGCCTTGGGCTCAAACCTGGGGGGTGGTTAAAGTGCAATAAGACAATAGCTATAATGACTAAAACCCCTCAGGTGTATTTGCCTTCACAAATTCAACTTTATACATACATTCATAATCAGTCATATTGAGAGAATGACAAGAAACCTGTTAATTATCTTGAAAACTGGGTAAGGAAAAAAATTAAAGATTTATATATAAACTGTGTCTAGATCCTCACAGAAACCCTCAGTGGAGACACTGCTGTCACCTGACATATGCACCTAGACCCCTGTACACCTGACATAGGCACCTAGACCCCTGTACAGATTCAGAGAAGCTGGTGTTGAACACACAACCCGCTGTACTCACAGCCTCGCCATGAGTGTTTCCTCCCGAGTGGCAGTGCGGACACAGCCCTGCCAGCACCTTCTGAGGCACTTCCCTCCTGCAGTGGTGAAAGGAGGAAGCGGCTCTTGTCCACAAGCAGGCACAGGAGAAAACAGACTCAGAAATATTTGATCACCTGCCCACACTACAAGGTCGGTAGCAGAACCAAGGCCAGAGTCTGCGTGCCCCCACACCCCACAAACATGACCCCAGTCGCTCCAACCATCACAGAGAGGCCGCCCTGCGGAGCCCTCTTCTGCCCACTCACCATCTGGGTTTTGGGAATGTGGTCGTACAGAAGAAAGGTCATGCCCTTTAGCGCCTCTGCATCAATGGCTTCTGACAGTTCGTAGAGCAGGCTCCTAAGACACACACCCAAAACGACAATGAACTCTCCATGCAGCCAATCGGGGCTTCCACAACTATTGCTGACATCCAGAGGCTCCACTACAAGTGGATAATCACGAACCTCACCTTACAGATTCAAAATGAATACCGAGCTCCTCGGCCAGTGGCCTGTTGCAGCTAACTTAGCCGGCCCCGTGCCCTGCTCTAGCCCTGTTCTACGCTAGGAAGGCCTACAGCGCGAGCCCTGTGCGCTGCCCCCTCCTGATCCAGTCTAGAAGCTGGGGCTCCCACACAGGGCATGGCAAGGGCACCCACTGCCAGCTCTCCAGCCACGCCTGTCCATGCCCAGGGAAAGCGTCCTGTCCCTCACCCCCCCCCCCGCACCAGCACCTCGAGTGCCAGGCATCCCTCATCCATCCAGGGCCAGACCTGAGGACTCCTGGAATTCACCCTGGTGCCAAATTGAATGCCAAGACCACAAAATACCTCTTAACATGGTTCTCTGCTGAGGACACAGATCGGGGACCACCAAATACTGTGGCTGAGTGTGGCCCACCAGAACCTGCTACCCACAGTGTAGCTGCTTGGGCAGAATTCCTGTTACATTTTACTTCTCTGCATTGCCACCCAAAGCTGTATCAGAACAGTGGCTGGGCAGTGGCGAACAACGCTGCGCCCGTCCCCAGAAACAGCCTCTTTCTCTTTGCGTATGGGACTCCAAGTATTCACTAGCCCTTCTACAGGCCCTGGAGAGGGAAGAGGCTGTCTTCCCGGAGGAAGGGCAGTCCAACACGGAGACAGGGAGAGCATTCAGGAACGCGAAGCGGAACACAGGGGCTGCAGCCACCATGCCTGGGTCTGGGCTCTGCTGCTGACACCCGACCGCTCAGCCCTCCAGCAGGCGCCACTGAGGGGCCTCCTGACCAAGAGTCTCCGGGCTGTTCCTCCAAAGAGGCAGGGAAGAAAAGGGGCTTAGTTCTAGCTTCCTTTCAAAGCAAAAGGCCAGAATGCACCATAGATCAAAAAGACCGCTCCACACCTGAACAGCGACAGCCTCCGGCGCGCGGGCAGGCACTGCTCCACCCTCTCGCGCGTGTACCCAAGGTGCCGCAGAAGCGAGTGCTGCTTGATGCTGTACAGGAGCTCGGCCAGGAAGAAGGGGTCTTTCTCACTGAGCAGCGCCTCCCTCAGGAGAAGGTGAAACAGATCTGAGGCCGAGCTGCAGCGCTCCAGCCTCTTCTCGAAGACCTTGTCCATGCAGAGGAATTTCAGGCCCTCCACGTCCTGGGCCCCCAGGCTTGCGTCTATGCGCAGAAGCGTCTCCCGGAAATTCATACTACTGTCTTCATCGGAGCTGGAGCCCCGACTTCCTCCACTTGAGGCCATGGCCAGCCTGAGAGCAGGAGACAGAGGTGGGGCCGGTGCTCGGAGCAGTGACTCACAGCTCTAGAGTTCCCAAGCCCTCCCTCAGCACGGCTCTGAGCTTCATGGTTTCCTAGAAATGAGTAACAGTCACTGTAACCCCATTGCAAAATCCAATGGCCCAGCACAAGGGCCTGAGTTCAATCCCTGATTCCACCAAAAAGAAAAATCCAGTGGCCCAGAAAGTTGCAGCCCAACCTTTGCAAGTCACCTTGGAGATTGCAGGAGTTTTTGCTGGGGCTCAGTGACATTTTGGCCCCAGTGTGAACTGCTGAAATCATCTTGATGGTCATCCAATGTGGCTGAAGCCCTTCAAACAAAGGCCCATCTTGCCTAGACCACCTCCCCCTTCTTTTCCAGCTCACCCCAAGGTACAGTTTTCATTCATCCTTCCCACTGCCTCAGGGAATCCCCCAGTCAGCTCCCTCAGATATAACTAAACACCCCTCCAAACTCCACCCCTGGAAAAAGGCCATAAAAGCCTCAGCCCCCCTTTGTTCCAATCCAGAGAATTCCTCGTCTCCTTCCCCATGTTCTCTCCCGTGCCCTCAAAGAAAATAAAGCCCCTTTCCCCTTTTCCTTCCGCCTGTTTCTCTGCTGCGCCTGCACCTGAAAACGCCAATCACTCAGTTTACCCTGACGCTCCCAGTGGAAAGGCAGGAGAAGAGGACATAGTGCCAGCTCTCTGCCCTGGGGTGCCCCACACTCGTTTCCACCCAGTGGCAGAAAAACGTGTGGTCTCCTACACGTGAAGCTGCGCAAACGACTTCAGAAGGAACTACTGAGCACAGTACCAACGTGGATGAGTGAGCGCCCTTTACCTCCAGGCCGTGGCTGGGCCTTATCTCACAGGGACGGAGGCCACAACCCTGGACTCCAGACCAAAGGAGGAATCAAGTCAGCCTCGAGAGTCACGAATTTCATGAGCTAATGTCTCCACTGTTTATAAACCGTGGTACCCTGTACTGGATTCCATCCTAATCAGAGAAGCGGCCTGCTCAAGAAGCTAGGTCTATATTGTTGTTTCTTTTCTTTTCTTTTCTTTTCTTTCTTTCTTTTTTTTTTTTTGAACCGGGGGTTGAACTCAGGCCCTTGCCCTTGCCAGGGAAGCGCTTATTCCACGGAGCCACCTCCCTGGCCCCCCCATATTGTTTTTTAAGGCCATGACTGATTGGAAAAATAAGAAGATATTTTCTTGAGGAAGGAAAAAAGCTTAAATAATAGCAAAGCAGCTTAAATAATAGCGATACAATGATAGGCACTACAAGCCCTCTTCTGTGATCCCCTCCGAGTGTCTTCAGTTTTGTGCAGTAAGGACCTAGGACTTGGTGTTAGACGGAGGAAGCGGCCAGGCCCAGGGGCGCTCGGCCAGCACGGGGAACCAGAGGTGAGAGGATCCCAGGTGTGCAGGAGACAACCCAGGGACGACAGCGAGAGCCCATCTCAGAGGAAGAAGACAGGAAGGGGAGGGGAGGGGAGGTAGGGAAGGAAAGGCAGAAACAGAAGCGAAGCTGCCCTACTGACGCGCTCCCGTCCCAAGATCCGCTCTGCAGCCCCACGTCCAGTGTTTGGGCTCTGTCAACACCCTCCATCTTAAACATCACTCTCTTTGGGGTTTCTAGAAGATTCTGATCTCCAGTTGGATAAATCTGCCAAACCTTGGTGTCTGGCAGCTTTTCTTTCTCTCATTTTTCAGATGGGATGGTTCCCAAATTCCTGAGTACATGCTATCCCCTCACCTTGCCCTCAAAGTGCTGTGAACTGGGGTAAAAGGCCGTGTGGAGCCTTCCTGGTTTTTAACTTTCATTTTCTTTGGCACCGCAAAAGAACCCTGCAGAACCCTTGCCGAGACTGACAGGAAGCGTTCTGCATGGTTCAATGGCAGGCAGTGAAGGAGTAATTGGCCTCAGCTGAGAACAGGTGGGGCTGTGGGGGCTGTGCACGTACCTTCCCTCAGGCGCCACTGGTCCCTAGTGGCGGTAGTTTCTTTCAGGAAAAGTTCTTGAAGGAAAAGAAACTTCAAGTCAGAGTCCTTTGCTGGTCTCAGGATCCCAGGACACTCCCATTTGCGCGGGAAGAGAGCTCCCAACTTGCCACTCTGGTGAAAAACTGGAAACTGGAACTCTGGGCTGGGTCACTTGATCCTAGCTTCCTGCTGAGGTCACTGCAGCTGTCTGCCTTCCCCCTTTCCTAGACATAAAGATCCCTGGCAAGCAGCGTCCCCTAAGGGCAGAGAGGTACATGTTTCTCATGTGGAGCTCAGGAGTGACTGGTGTACATCAGAGGCTTGGGAGGACCCAGCTCTGCCCTTGGCCCTCAGCCCCCCAAAAGGAAAGGGTCAGTTTACTTCCTCAGCTCTCTCAGGCTGTGAGACAGAAGCAGAGCGCGCCATAACAGCAGGCACCTTCCTAGGTTTGCTTCTGTGCACATAAACATTTTAATTAAGCCCATGGGCAAATAAAATAGTGAAAAGCCAAATAAGGGATGGGGGAAGACTGAGGCCACTTGGGGCGCCGCCCCAGGTGACCCACCCATCGCTGCTGTCCACCCTGGGGTAGTCAGGCTGGCAGGAAAAAGACCACGACAACACCAGCAAATGACAAAACATTCCCAGACAGCTGTACTGCACCAACCTGGTGACAGACATGATTTGTACATTTACTTGTTTGCTCATCTGTACAGGCTTCTAAGAAAATGCTACTACTGTGAGCCCTGCTTTTGACACGTAGAGTCTGCAGCACAGAAGTCTTGGCTGGTTAGCCCCTGGCACTCGGTGCCAACTGGGACAGCAGAGCACACGGCTGTGGCAGCGGGTGGTGCCGTCTCTACTCCACGTCTCTGTGCTTGACAAGACGACAAGACACCACAGCAGGCGTCTACTTGGTGCCGCCGCCCCCTACAGTGATGGTACTTCTTACCGTAGCGTAGTGATGGTACTTCTTACCGTAGTGTGTTATATTGTGAGTTAACATTTTTAAAAGGTCAAGATACACACCCAGCATGGTGACACACATCTGTAATGTCAGCACTCGGGGGCTGACACAGGAGGATCAGCACAAGTTCAAGGCCAACCTGCACTACAAAGTGATACCCTGTCTCAAAAAAAAAAAAAAAAAGAGAAAGAAATGATGGGTTTTGCACCATTGTTTAAAAAGGGAAAAAATGTGAATAATTTCAATGTCAAAGACATGTGGACATAGATAGGATCACATGAGTAAAAAGAAAGCAAACAGTATTATAATAGAATGCCATTTGCGTTTTAAAATAAATACACTTGGGGGCTGGGGAGATGGCTCAGTAGAATAAGCGCTTGCCTGGCAAGCCCAAGAGCCTGAGTTCAATCCCTGGTTCTGCCAAAATATAAATAAAAATAAAATAAATACATTGGAAGGGCCAGCGAGATAGCTCAGTGGACTAAGCGCCTGCTTAAGCAAGCACAGGTACTGGGGTTCAATCCCCAGCACCACATACCACACTGACCCGGCCCCCAGGCACGCTGAGCTGGCCACCAAGACTGGGCATGGTGGCCTGCGCCTGTAATCCCAGCACTGGGGAGGCTGAAAACAGGAGGATCCCTACAAGTCCGAGCTGTGTAATGAGACCTTGTACAAAACATATGAATTAAAAGATAAATGAATACATTAGTTGCATATATACTAGATTTTTAAAACTTTTTATCTTTTATTTAGTTGGTACAGGAACTCGCTATGCAGCCTGGACTCCTACCTCCTGTCTCAGTCTCCCCAGTGCTGGGATTATAGGGGTGCACCACCACGCCCAGTTTCAGTAGCCCACTCAGCATGCCCTGGGGCTGGGCCAATGTGGCATGTGGTGCTGGAGATTGAACCTTGTTCCCTGTGCTTGCCTAAGCAGGCAGGTGAGTTAAACAAACATTTCCCTCTTTAACTTTGGGTGTTGGGTGTTTTGTCTCAGCAATGAACTAAAACACGTATCTTAAGGGCATTTCAGAAATCAGCAAGATCTCAGGCACTGCAGGATCAAAGAAAAAAGTGTAAAACTTTCACTTGAGAATAAAATCTCTTGGTCCCTTGTAAGGAATTGATTTGCCAGGACTTATTTCACCATACTCAGTCATTCAGGCACCCAGAAGCCTCTATATCCATGAACCAATGGGACCTGGCTACTGTTCCTGCGAGTGCAGACCTTGGCACCATCCATATGGTGCCCGTTCTGGGCGTGCAGAATGCAAGAGCTGTGGTATCAGGGAGGCTTCCACCCAGAGTCCAAGGGAAGGCCTGGAGGACCGGCAATGTGATCTGGGAGGTGGATGCCTGCAGCTGTAGGAATGAAGCAAAAATGCAGTGGAGACCCCGGCAGGTTGGGGATGCCAAGAATAGGGAACACCTGTTGTGGAAAGCCACAGGCAGCAGCCAGAGCCAGCCCAAGCAGTCCGTGAGGGCTGCAACTCGCATGGCCGCTGGGGCAGGACCGCCTACACCCCTGGAAACGCAACACTTCCAGTGTTTTCCAGTTCCTTGACATCCAGCAACAAGCCTTCATGCTTATCCAACTGGGTTGCAGTCATGCTTTGGTCTAATTCTTTTCAAGTCCCCATTCCTCCTTTTTGGAAAAGGACTGTTCACTCTGCCATTTTTGTGTTGGGAGTAAAATTTTTTTTTCACAGACTTACAGTTAACAATTTGCCTTGAGACTCAGAAAAGCTGCACTTGAATTTTTTAGAAATGCTAGAGCTGTTGAGACTTGATAGGAGTCTCACATTAGGCAGAATTATAAAGTGGTCATTGTGTTTATTTGGAAATTATGTATGATTTAAGATGTACTCTGGCATCAAGCTGACATGTGGTAGCTGGGCGCACAGCTATACGGGGAGGCTGAGGCAGG
>NW_004524601.1:444814-450421 GCF_000260255.1 Octodon degus
CTGAGGCAGGAGACCACCATGAGTTCAAGGCCAGCCTGGGCTACACAAGTGAGTTCCAGACCAGCCTGGGCTACATGGGAGACCCTGTCTCAAAACTAAAAAAAAAAAAAAAAAAAAAAAAAAAAAAATTGACAAGGAGTGAAAGTGATAATTAAGCTCATCAACTTGACTGGCTTTTGGCCCTCTTAGAGGATTAGTGAAGTAGTTTCCGGGTGTGCCTGTCTGGGCAGGTCATGGAAGTATGATCTTGAGTACGTCATCTGGTCCTTGCCCCTTACTCTCTGGTGCTCTTTTCCTGATATCATGAAGTGAGCAGCCTTTTTCCACCATGCTGTTGCTGCCTTAGAACCAGCCAACCACCAATTGAAATTCTTGAAACCATGAGCCAGTAAACTTCTCTTCCCTTAAATTGTATATGTTAAATATTTCTTCCCCAGTAACAGAAAAGCTGACTTGTACAATGTAACAAGAAAGAACACTTGACAACCAAAGACACTCACACACACACACACACACACACACACACACACACACACACCCGAGACTGGCTCTTGGTGTACCTCAGGGAGGAATGGCGGTAGGAATGAGGAAAAGACAGACGAGACAACAGCAAGGTTCAGGTCAGGGTTCTGTCTCTCCTGAGTAGAGGAGAGGACCTGCCCAAGAACAGAGAGTGTTTATTTATACCCTCAAGAGGTTAGTATTAATTTCAGCCTCTCTAGCCAGCAACCAGTCAACAAGCTGCAGTGGCTGGTTGCCTGCTTTGTGGAGCTCCCCCGCTCTCGGGTTGGCTTCGTCCTGCATGTATGATTGCTTTCCAGCTCTGGCCACTCCCAACATGTCTCTCTTCTCTGATTTGTAAGTGATGAATAAAAGTAAACTTTTAACTGAAGTTGGAAAAGCTCTGCTTAGAGAATACAGTCCAAATATCCGTAACAGTGGACAGCTACCAGTGCAGCTGGCAGCTGGCAGAAGTTGGTGGTGATTTGAACCTTTTATGGCCAACGTCTTACTCTGGCATTGTTTTTATACTTCCTGTGGTACACTTTTCTGCTGGATGTTTAAGACCACGTTAAAGCGAGACCCATATTAATTACTTTTTGCTATTTATCAAGGTCAGTTAAGTCTCCTCAGGATTTTTTGTTGTCTTTTTGAGATGGTCTCACTATGCAATTCAGGCTGGTCTTGAACTCACTTTGTAGCTCAGGCTGGCCTCAAACTCAATGATCCTCCTGTGTCAGCCTCCCAAGTGCTAGGATTACAGGTATGCACTACCATACCCAACTGTTCCCCAGGATTTAACTTGAAACCAAATGCAACACCTCTTAGATCCATTGTTACTGTCCACCATCTGGATGAGTCACAGCCATTGCTTGCCCTAATTGCTTTCTGTGAAAGCTTGAGAGACCTTTCCCTCTTCAGGTGACTCTCCTTAGGCACACTACACATTGTAGAATCACTTTCCTCTGCGGTCCCATAATCTTCTTGACAAGAAAATCAGGGACTCAACTGAGTTCTAGGATGTCCTAGCAGAGTCTTCTGTCCTGGGTTCTCACTGACCTTGGAGGGCTAACGCACAAATGTTGGCCATCTTCTCAGCCCCTTTATTTCTCTAATTCTTAGGGCTCCAAACCTCAGTTGTTAAACAGCCATAAGAGAAACTTAATGACATTACATTATAACGGAGGCAGTAAACTCAAAATTACTATCTTATCTGAATATCCAACATGGTAGAACGTAAAATAGAAGCAATTACTTTGTAGCAACCATGGATATTCTAATATTTAAGTCCCTATAGAATTTATCAGATAATAGTTACATATTTTTACATAGAAATTAGAAGTCAAAACCATACATTAGGGCTGGGGAGATGGCTCAGTAGGATAAGCGCTTCCCTGGCAAGCGCAAGGGCCTGAGTTCAATCCCCGGTTCCGCAAAACAAACAAACAAACAACAACAGAAAAAAAAAACATACATTATATTGCCACATGACAATCATGATGACATTTTATAACATAATTAAATTTTCATTCTAACATAATATAATATCGTCAACCAACCATCTCTACTAATACATAAGAAGCTTTTACCTAACTTATTGTTCATTAATAGGATATACATCATATAAGTTCTTTGTCAAAGGCAGAAGCCTAAATCTGAACATAAAGTCTTAGCATATACAATCCTTGCTTTACATTTTGGATGACCTGTACATCTAGAATCATGAGTACATTTAATATGCCATGAGATTAACACTAATGAGTCACCATACACGGGTAAAAGCCCTTCTTAGTTTCACACTAAGGGCATCTTTTATGAGAAAACTTTATTCTAGAACACTTTATCTTTTGACGATGACCAAATTATTGGGGTGTCTCCCAAGAGACTGTGGAGATCATTGGGGCTCTCTATTCACCAACTGGAGTTCTACTCAAAAATTTCTCCCCACCCTAAGGAATTGTGGTTAAATATCTTAATTTTTGATGAGCTGTGAGAAAGCCAATTTTGATAACATTATGACCAGCTGGCAACTCATGAGAAAGCCTGCTTGAGTCTGTAACTCAAAATGTATTATGCCAAAAAAAAAAAAAAAAAAAAAAAAAAAAAAAAAAAAAAAAAACAACTTTTTTTTCCCCCGTTAACCCAAAAAAAAAAAAAAAAATGTATTATGAACACACGATAAGAGAAAAATGGTTGAGCTCAAAAATGAACAGCTGTTCACAGAATGACACACAAACTACTAAATGAGTACACAAACACCTTACAAAATCAGAGTGCACTCAAATGTATTCTAGACCAAATTGAGTTATAGTAACTTTAGTACAATTTTTAGAAATTTATATAGACTAGTCAGATTTTGTTGTTTATCAATCCGCAGAGATCTCTCATCAGAAAAAATTTGGAGGGAATACAGTCATTTAACTATACCATGTATATTCTGCATTTTATTCTGTCATTTTCAGCTCAATTTTGTGTATGTGTTTGGGAATCAAACTCAGGACCTTACACTCGCTAGGCAAGCACTGTGCTGCTGAAATGTATTCCTGGCCTAGCTCAATTATTTCTATATACTCTTATCAACTACTGAGATCTTTAATTTCCATTTTGATTCCTATTTCCTGGGCTTTCTGGCTCATTTTGTTTGGTTGGTCCCAAGTCAGATCCAGCCTCCTCATCTGTCAGCTATAGAGCGGTCCTTGAGGCATCCCCGGCACAGCACGGTCCACCAGCTCCCCAAAAAGGAGAACCGGCTTCCACTCCAGATCTGAACTCGTGGTACAGCCTGATAGCACATTCTGGCAAATTATCTTTTTTTGTTTTACCTCACTGAATTGTCTTTCTGCGGCTACACTTCTATCTTCTGTAGAATTTAAAAAGTTAAGAGTATATACTGCCAAAAAAAAAAAAAAAAAAAGAGTATACTGTCCAGTAAAGTCTCACCTTTATATGAGGCGTGAATTTTGTAGGTAAAAATTCACTCTTTTTTGTATATGTGATTGTTCCTTCATGCATTTATTTGCTTCAGTTAGTTAAGGTGTCCAACACTTACTCAAGGACTCTGGCCCTTTTATTTTTGTAACTGAATGTTGATCATACGATGAGAGACCTGTATCCTACATTTTGGAAGAGGAAGCCATCACATAGCCTCCTTTACCCGAAAGTACTTCATCTGTGAAAACAGAAGATTGAAATAATTTGTCTGAAGGATAATAACAATAACACCAGAGAACTTGGCCCAAAAGAGGAAATTTTCTGGTTATACTGTAAAATAAAACAGAGCAGAACGGCAAGTGAGACCGAGACAGGCAAGGCCTAGAGGAGAGCGCACCAGAAGGCAGGCACCCTCGTGAGCAGCTGAGGCTGGAGACCGCAGGTTGGGGCTGGGTCAGGCTGGACACCTTGCCTCCCAGCCATCCTTGAGGAAGTCAGGTCACCTAAAGGCATCAGGTGCTGTGCCATGGGCCCCTGCAGTGGATGGTGGAGCGAGCCACAGCGGCCCTCCCGGTCCCAAGCATCCACAGCGTGGCCTGGAGAACTGGGGAATGCAGCTGCTCCCAGTCCCCCCCGGAGCACACGGAGCTGCTCCCTGGAGCAGAGCCGCAAGTCCACAGGGTGGGGCGGGGCAGTGCTCACAGGGCCGCACACTGTCCTCTCTGGCCTCCGAGCGGTGGTTGTGCAAACACACTCAGGCCTCAGGGACTGGGAGACCAGCTTTGAGAATAGAGCAATAAATAAATAAATAATAATAATACAATAAACCACCCAACCCCTTCCCCTCTGCTCTCCTCTCTCTTCTGTCCATCTACCTATGCCTGTCTGTCTCCCTTCCTGTCCTCCCCATCTCCTCTCCTCTCCTTTCCATCCCCTCTCTCTTCTCTGCTCCCCTCTCTGTCCTCTCCCTTTCCTTTCTTCTCTATGCCCTCTCCTTCCCTATGTCCTGTCCTCTCCTCTCGTCTCCTCTCTTCACCTCTTCCCTCCTCCGCATATTTCAGCCCCACCGGCCATGGCTTCCTCACAGAGGAAACAGTACAAGCCTAGATTCCAGTCCAGCTCTGGAAGGGGCCGGCTGGGCTCTGCACCTTGCACTGCACTCACAGGTGCGCTCTGCACCCTGCTCTTCCCTGGAGATGGAGCTTCCTGGCCAGGAGAGGCCTGAGCATCAGGTGGAGGACAGGATGAGCACCTTCCTCAGGGTGTGCTGCAGGGAGAGGCTGTACCTCTGCTGGGCGGGAACCATGCTGTTCCAGTCGTACACTCTGCGGTTGAGCTCGACATGCAGGTCCAGCAGTGGGTGTTTTCTGGAAGAAATAGGAGGGCAGGACAGAATGCATGTGAACACAGATCTGGAAGCGCTGCCACCCATGGGGCAGCACTGGGTCTCACCACCTGGATGGCAAATGCCAGGCACTACTGCACCACGAGGAGACCCAGAAAGGCCTGGAAGGTCGAGCCACTGGAGGGGCTGGGGAGAGCTGTGAGGCCCGCCTGGCCCAGAGCCACACCTGGAATGTACCTGGCAAGGGCTCAGAGATGGCTGGGGGACCCTAAAACGGTCAATCAGCTGTCCACATGAGGGACACCGTGGCTCCACTCAGTCTAATTGGAAAGCGGGTTGCTGATAATTCCTTCAGAATAGTACTCTCACCATAAACATCAGAATGCCAACAGCAGCCCTCAGCATGGGGATGCAGCTCTAGCCAGCCCACCCCACTCCCACCCTTCGAGCTATCAGCTCTGGAGGACACAGCAAGGCTGCAAGAACATGGCCCAAGCAAGGAAACTGCCACCGCGGCCTGGAGGATGGGGGTTGGTTGGGTGCAACAGGTTTGAAACATGGTGTCCCTGGGCTGGGCATGGTGGTCCCATCCCAGAGGCCACCCTGGGATGCCAGGAAACAACTAAGGATGAAAAATACTATTCAAAAGGAGAATGTTGGGGCCAGGGAGATGGCTCAGTGGAATAAGCACTTGCCTGGCAAGCGCAAGGGCCTGAGTTCAATCCCTGGTTCCACCAAAAAAAAAAAAAAAAACAAAAGGAGAATGTCTGGGCTGGCCAAATAGCTCAGCAGGGGCTGTGGGTTCGATCCGGGGCACATTGAGATGGCAA